>NC_142928.1:86137158-86162158 GCF_046866305.1 Octopus bimaculoides
TACAAATTTAATTTGCGGTCCATGGCAAGAGCTGTTTTAACGATGCGTCCTGCCTAGCTCTTCGAAACGCCGGTGTTAAAACGGAGGTAGCTGATGAAGTAGAATGTTCTCTATGTGGCTTGTGTGTTTTCTCGTCTCTGTTCTGTCTGCAATGTCCTGTACCCAGATATGCACCTATACATACAGGTGGATATCGGTATGCACATACCTGTACGTATATATGCATATACTCATTTACTATTTGTTTATATATATATATATATATATATATATATATATATATATATATATATATATATATATATACATATATAAAATTCTTTTATTCATTTATTTGCTTTAGTTATTTTAGTCATTTGACTGGGGGCACGCTAAGTTACGGGGACGGAAACATACCAGCATCGATTGTCAAGCAATGCTGGGTGGGGGTGACAAACACAGACACAAATATACACATATATACGACGGGTTTCTTTCAGTTTCCGTCTACCAAATCCACTCACAAGGCTTTGATTGGCCGGAGATTATAATAGAAGATACTTGCCCAAGGTGCCACACAGTGAGATTGAACTCGCAACTATGTGGTTGGTAAGCCACTCCTGCGCCAATGATTTATATATAATATATATATATATATATATATATATATATATATATATATATATATAATACAGTTCTGTATTTAAGAGATGAGGAATTATGTAGATTATTTACATTATTTACATTTGACGGATATCTGTCCTCAACCTGTTTGTTGTTAACACAACGTTTCGGCTATACCCGCCAGCCTTTATCGAGTGTCTTGGGGAAATTTCGAACCTGGGTTCTCATTCCTAAGGTATTTTTCGATGTTATTATTATTATTATTATTATTATTATTATTATTATTATTATTATTATTATTATTATTATTATTATTCAGGTCACAGCCTGGAACTTGGAATCTTGGGGTTAGTAGCCCGCGCTCTTAACCACTATGCCATATGCCCACATGATTATTATTATTATTATTGCTGTTGTTATTGTGGTTTCTGTTTTTTGCTATTAGGTACTATCTTCAAATAAACTAACTTCATGTGTGCCGGATTTATGCAATGCTGTGATCCAAAACGATACACTAACACATCTAAATTTATCAAGTAAGAATTTTTGTCTTTCAATTCAATGCGGCATAGGAGTCTAAATATATGATAAGTAAATCATAAAAATTTTAATTTGGTTCAATGTACAATTTTGTGTAAGTACAAATTGTACAAGTATGTATATCTATGCATGCGTGTGTGTGCGTGTGTGTATGCATGCATGTGTGGGGGGGGGGGGGATTCCCTTGTGAACAATTTAAAACAACATGTCACTTCTCTTGAAATCCAACAAACTATGCCATTAAATATTAAATTCAGAGCTCCGAAATCTAATTTAGCATCAGTGTATTTCACAGTTGTATTAGCTCTGAATATAACATTCAAATTATTTGTGTATGTGTGCTTGTTGTGTGTAGATTACAGTACTATACTATTCATGAAACATTGTCTAATATATACATTAGATATTTTAGATATTTTTTAAAGCCAAAGTTATATAAAAAAAACTACAATACAGGTAGATGTTTAGTACTATCGACTATACACATTTCACACACGACGGGACCTTGATGAATGCCATGAAGCAGGAAAGTATACTAGTCCTTATATATTTAATACTCTATATTTAATACTCAATATTTCATATATTCAATAAGACATTCAATACTTCATTTCATTTTACTATTTATATTATATGTTGGAACTCTTTTAAATAATATATTCCTCTATACACGATCATACAAAACCCTTTTTTATATTTTTTTTATTTTTATTCGCATACATATATCCTTATCAATCATAGGGCAGCAAAATAAATTTTAGAAATTTAATTTACCACCAGTGGTCCAGCGAGAATAAAAAATTAGTCAATAGACTACATATATATTATTCATTTAAAATATAGAGATGCCTATAATAGGACATCTACCCGCTAGAAAGAGTAGCAAAAAACTCTATACCACAAAAATAGGGATAATTTCGAAAGAGAATGAAAAATAAAAACATTTTTACCAGTCTACACTTTTGGGAAGTTAAGCATGTAAACTCGAGTCAGGTTCTTTCCTTGGCTCGTGTTTACACGCTAATCCGGATCTCTGCTGATGAAAGCCTCGGAGTTAGATATAATTTTATCTAGCTAAATAGCTTGAAACCATGGTACAGAGTGTAGACTGGTAAAAATGTTTTTATTTTTCATTCTCTTTCGAAATTATCCTTATTTTTGTGGTATAGAGTTTTTTGCTACTCTTTCTAGCGGGTAGATGTCCTATTATAGGCATCTCTCTCTCTCTCTCTCTCTCTCTATATATATATATATATATATATATATATATATATATATATATATATATATATATATACATACGTACATACATACATACATACATACATACATGCAAATACACGTACACAGATGCACACAGAGATTCATATATGCATGAGGGTGCGCGTACGCAAGTGTGTGTGTATCTGCGTGCGTGTGCGCGCGCATGTGTGTGTGTGTATCTGCGTGCGTGTGCGCGCGCTTGTGTGTGTATGTTTTTGTGTGTGTGTGTGTGCGTGTGTGTGTGTGTGTGTGTGCACAGGTAACCAAAACACGGAACAAAACATTTTGTCTTATTATTCTGTGTGTTTATATGGATATGAATATCGGGCTTTCCTCATCAGTTGTTAGCTGAAGATAAGGCAATTTCGATAAGATTTACCCTTCAGGATTGCTCACTTCAAAGTTTCAGTAGCTTCTTAAATACTTCCAAGGAACGGTGTCGTGCGGACAGGATGCTACAAATGAATGGGACGACGAGATAGGAAAACAAGTATACGATAAGTTAGCTACAATAAATATTTAACTCTGTCGGCCTAATGTAAAGGTTGTTTGCTGAGTCAAACTAAACACAGGACGGAGTGATACGGAATATTAGTTTCAAATTTTGGTACAAGGCCGGTAATGTTTTGGAGAGGGGCCGATTCGATTACATTGACCCCGATGTTCAACTGATACTTATTTTATTGACCCCGAAAGGATGAAAAGCAAAGTCAACCCCGGTGGAATTTGAACTCAGAACGTAGAGACCGACGAAATGTCGCTAAGCATCTTGCTCGACGTTCTAAATGTTCTGCCAGCTCGAATGAAAGTTATCCGATTGCGGTGAAAAGTACAAGATACCAGAGACGATTGTTCATAATCTCAGGATTTCTGCTAAAAAGATAGCTTACTGGACGTTAGACCTTGAACAAAGAAAGAGATACGTATATAGCGGAGAACAAAGTTACAGGTAGGAGTTCCATGTTCAGAAAGGAAGACGCATGCGTAGGCGGTAAATGTGTGTGTGTGTGTGTGTGTGTGTGTGTGTGTGTGTGTGTGTGTGTGTGTGTGTGTGTGTGTGTGTGTGTGTGTGTGTGTGTGTGTGTGTGTGAATTCACTTTGGGTATAAACCTTGTAGTATGCTATAGAAAGCGCGTTTACAGGTATTGGCTAATAAATGCTATTATACAGTGTGACGGATCATATCACTGACTATACGTCTGGAAATCTGTGAAATACCCGTAGAGTATATACAAAAATATGGATTAGAGAAGAAAAGGATCGAGCAACACGCTTTATTGTGTAATACTATAATTGCTTCGTCGTGAGAGAACAATTGTGGTATTATGCGGTAAAGCGTGTTGCTCAATCCCTTTTCTCTTATTCATTTATGTGTGCGTGTGTATGTGTGCGTATGCATGTATGTATGCATGTATGTATGCATGTATGTATGCATGTATGTATGCATGTATGTATGTGTGTGTGCGCGCGCATGTGTGTGTATGATCTTAATGTTATTGATTTCATAGTTGTGCTACGTCCCCTCTATTAATAAAATAGCTACTTCAGCTGGAAACTGAAACAGTCGTGGACTGTAATCAACTAAAATTAATCAATATCAATTATCATTGTAAAATTATGCTTTACTTAATGACAATAGCGATATAAATTAAGAAGGTCATACTTGCTCAAATCTCTAAGCTCAAGTTATCGAAATTCATTTAAAATCAGAATACTCTTTTTGTTGTTGTTGTTGCTGTTGTTTATCTATGATATACAAGTATAGCAGTCGTATACCTTAATGTTTCATTGATGGTCACAGGCTGAACTATTAAAATAAAGTTTGTCAATAGAAAGGTAACTTTCCTTGTCAAGTATCGAACTCGCAACTTTTATGAAGCACTAATTTTCAGAACGAATGTACACAGTATGTATACTTGGAATAGAAAATTGAGAGTGTGTTTACTACAATTCATGGCAACCTTCAAAATATTAGTTTCCTTTTAAATTAGCAGAAACGTTATATATTTTAATGGAAACATAAATATGATAGTATCATGATGTGCATACCTTTTAGAATGTCATTTACACGATAAATGAAGCGAATGACTTTACGAAATCGATTTGTAGATCAAATTTCATGTGCATTATTAAGAGCTTACATTTAAACGTATTGTAGTCTTCACGTTAAGTCTGAAATGTTAAGGCTTGGTAGCTTGTTAAAATGAATGAATTAGAAGAATGTAGGAAAGTATTTTACGCATGAAAATGTTAGCACATAGTTCAGTGCATTGTTAAACAAGAAAAGAAATAGATATATTTCTAGTGATGGAATATTAAATGTCACAGCTATGAATCCTATTCTAAGTTGTTATTTTACTTATTGGCTTTATGTAGGTAATCGCTTTCAGAAAGCAAAATTCTGTTCAAATTTATAAATAGCTTTGATGAATATCTAATCGCGAAAGTTTATCAGTTAAAACAATCATATTTTCCGGCATACAAGTCGAATATTTAGAACAAAATTTACAGCTTTAAAATGTTGGTCACCTTATATACCAAGATGATTTGGGAGGACCGAAAGTTCCATATGGAATACAACAGGATTGGAAAGATATTGATGGTGTTTGAATGTTTATACTACGTATTTACACTATATAACTATGTTGACTTATATGCTGAAAAATAGGGCATTTATTTCCATTCCATTAGACAGTTAATTCAAGTTATTTGTTTTTGCTTTCTAGGTAACGACTTAAATGATTCTTCAGCGCCTTCTCTGGCTTTGTTGATATCAGTAAGTGGTACCCTGCTTTAATTTATTAGTATAAATGGCAATTTATATCATAGTGATTATAAATATTGGGGTCATTTGTTATATGTTCGTATCTTGTTCCCGATGTACTATTGTGCTCCTGTACTATGTCCGATAAAAGCTTTTAATTCGAAACCACAAAAAAAACCGCAGATTTTACCAGGTAGAGATCTCTTAGAAAATGTATTACCATCCATAAAGTGTTTCTGGTGACCTAAAACAGTTAAAGCTTATAAACTGACTGTGTTGTTAGGGTTCCATTGAAGGCTGATGCTTGAGGCAGCGCGTGAAAGGCAAGTCATTTAGTCGGAGGTTACCTTTCTGAAAACAATTAAACAAGCTGAGTTTATAGTTGAGCTGACAAATTTTCTGGGCGGAGTAAAGTTCTATTTCCATTCATTTATATATATATGTATATATATAAATATATTATCCACTTGTCAGAGGTGCTCCGCTCTAAGAAAGTACTTATTGTTGAAAAGACGTGCAGAGGAGTATCAAGCGTAGAAGTCCAAGCAAGCAAAGGAAAGAAAAGAAACAAGGATTGATAAATACAATATCAGAAACAGGTTGTACAGGAAGATTACTAGCTTAGAAAGACATGTGTAATAGTTATATTGCGAATGATATACATGTATGGTTAGTCCACATTACTCTGTAAGGAGCGGCGGGCTGGCTTTCCGGTTTCTCTGGTCTATATATTTTTCTCTGGACAGAACGCCGGTCCGTCACCGGATAACTCATTTTTTACCAGCTGAGTGAACTGAGCAGCGTGAAATTGTTTCGCTCAACACCAAAACGCATCGTCCGGTTCAGGTATCGAAACTACAATCTTACCATCCTGAGTCCAACATCCAAACCATTAAGCCATGCGCCTCCGCAATAGGCATATATAGTGTATGATAACAGAAATTACAAATCAAAAAATAGAATCGCTATTTTCTGCAAGTTACTTTAACTCAATTAATTTGACATATCTCCACGAAAAATAGTTTCAAACATGACATTTCTCACCAAAAGAAAGATTGGTATATAAAACTGCTTCCCACAGTTATGGGTTAGGAAATTTTGAGTGGATATATCTGATTTCCACAATAAAATGGTTAAATAGTGGAAACAAGTTAAAGGCACCTTGACATAAACCACCTGATATCATGTATAAATAGTTAATAGTAAATAATAGTAAATATTTTAAACTGAATAAGTTAGAAAAACATATTAAATCAATATGGCTATGGTGAAATTTCGGAACAATCTTTTGTCTCTTTACAGAATGCCAGAAAGTTAGAATATTTGGACATTAGCCACAACAATTTGGAAAACAAATCTGGAAAAATAATTGGACCGGCACTTTCTGAGAGCAGTTCTCTCAAACATCTCAATATGAGTTGGAATAATATTAGATCAAATGGCTTGGAAGCAATGGGAACTGGTTTGAAAGTAAGTATAACTTTTGTAGGAGATATAAATGCTCTGGATGGAGATTTAAGTGTCTTGGCTATGGACCCACAACAATACTGGTGACAGAATATGAACCATCGACCAGCATTCAATCAATTTGAGTCGTAATGTCTACATATTAGTAATTAATGTTATTAGAATTGTTTGGTTAGTAACGTAGGGCAAGAGATAAGCTCTTGGTGAGTTAAAACTACAATCTATTTTCTATCCCCAGTTCGTGTAAGGTCATTTCACGTGTGTTTGCTGTAATATTTGTTAAAGAGGAGAAAGAGAAAAACTTAAGTTTCAATCCAAAACTAAGATAAGCAGACAAGACAACGGATAAACCCTATATCCAAGCAATATATTAGAGTATAACAAAAAAGAGAGGACAGGATCATTAATTGACAGTATATGTAAACAGTACGAGAGACATGCTCATCCAAGCAATACATAAGTAGTTTTAAAGGTGATAATTGACATTAAGAGCGGCAATTTAAGACCGATAAAATCAATAAGCCCAATAACGAAACTCTAACCACTTACTGGGCAACCACTTCACCAGTTACACTACAGAGTTACAAAGTGCCTCTCATTACATCTCAAATTAGATACTATGAACTATTTATCTTATTCTAATTAAACTATTTCATCTCCATAGGAATTCTTAGCCACCTTGCAGTAGCAGAATGGACTAGTTTATTGGTATACAACGTGTGAAGGTTTCCTACTTCAGTTCAATGTTTTCAGCGAGAAACTACGAATTAGTAAAATTGCTTTATGAAATTTATTCATCACATTTCGTTGGAAAAAAATCCAGCCGAAGTAGGAGACCTTATAATGGACATTAGTTGAATATTCGTTCCTGTTATAACTATGTTACTGATTTTGTAGAGATAATATAGTACTACTACAAAAACAGAAACAATTTATAATATTTGTTCATGTAAATACTTGTGTGCTGAAGATGCTGCTGTTCTTCATGTCCGAATGTAGGAGTCGATGTCTCCTCAGACGTTGAAGCAGTTCTGTAGGTGTTTCAACCACTTCTACTGAGACACCAGAGCTACCCAGGGCCACCCACTGATGTGGACGACAAAACTCACGCACAATATAACAAGATTTAATGAGTCAGATGTTGTGACTTCAGGTCAGATATTTCTGTCATCCTCAATATTCGTTTTTGCTGCACCATTTGTCCTCTCTCTTGAGCTAGATGTAATGGCCAGCTTTCTCAGTAGCTTCTGACAGTTTTCTGGCAGCATCTTTTCTCTCCTTCGCAACTAGACCAAGACTTCTGGTCCCAACAAATCTTCTAACGCCTATCACTGCAGTAAGACATATTGCCTCCCAATTATAGTTTTCAATGTTCAGCCAACTCGTTGTATTTTCTGTCTTTCCTGAAGAAAACGTCTTCGATGTTCGATTCCCAAGAAACCGTCACCTCTACTATCTTTACCACTTTCTTTACCTTGCACCTCAAGAAAAAGTCGCGTCTTTTGGTGACAGAAAGTGGGAAGCGATATTTACCATCAAGGTCAACAGAGACCTCCCAAGTCCCTTCTGTTCTGATTGTTCTTCACCTTACAGCGGCTAACTTGCAGCGTCGACCTTTTCTTCACAACTTTATCTTCCTGTGCGCCACTATTTGTGGTCTTTCGCCGTTGTTAATTTACTTTGGCCTCTCTGTCATTGCCTCAGTGTTCTAGGTACTTTATTATGCCGCCATGTGTATCTGATTAATTATCTAGTAGAGATAACAAAGTATTGTTCTAGAACAGAAACAATTCATAGTAGATACGATAAAGTTTCCTTATCGTTGTTCTTTTTGTTAGAAATGTTGCTTAATAACATTGTACAAGAAATTTTAGGGTCAAGAAAAAACATAGTTCTTATGTACATTTTATTATGAAGTTGATTGTGCTAAATTCGAATTTCATAACAAAAATTTCCCAACCCGTCACATTTTCTTGTAAATAACTGACTTAATAACTATGCAACTTATACTGATTTTTACGATACCATAAATTTATTTTGCTCCCAAAGTCAGATTAAATATGTCCTTTGTAATTAATTCATAAATATATAATGAATCGGAGTGTTTGTTAGCATTATATAATGTATTAAACTACAATTTAGTATTACTTCTCCGTTTATAAGACTCTCAGGTGTATCACACTTCAGGTTCCAGCAGAAGCCAGTCAGCATAGCTAGGCTTCATTTTCCCTTATACCTGTTTTCCATTGACGCTATATCTTGATGGAACCTCTCTCCATGTTCATCACTCACATCGCCTGCATTCTCTGAGAAGAAGGACAAATGAGAATGAAGAAAGTGTATCTGAAGTGACATATTGCACCTGAGATCATGGTAGCACTTGATTAGGCTCTCCACTATACTCTCTTGCTGGGCCACTTCTTGATTTCCCAGAAGTCCTTTGCATACCTCTTTGAAAGCATGCTAGGCCGCTAGCTCAGTTTCATCCATTGTCGCCTCGAAGTCCTCATCAGCTATAAGTTGACGAATCTGAGGGCCTACGAATATGTGCTCTTTAATCTTGGCTTCAGTTATTTTAGGGAAGATCGCCTTAAAGTACTGGAAACATAGCTTGATATGTTGCAGTGCTTTGGTAAATTGCTTCATTAGGCCTAGTTTTATATGCAGTGGTGGTAAAATGATTTTCTCTTTCTTAACTAGTGGCCATTTTCCGATGTGGCCATTCTGAGCGTAGATAATATTCTGATCTGACCCTACTATCCCACTTGCAAAGGAAGCGCATAAACTTGGTGTATCCAGTTTGTAGTCCATTAAGTAGAGCTACTACTTTCAAGTTCGCACAAATTAGCCATTCATGCTCTTTGTAACTTATGCGGTCTAAAATAAAAGCGAGGCTTTCATATGTCTTTCTTAAAATGACTGAGTGAGCGATTGGAACTGGAGGCATGATGTTCCCAATGTGCAAGAGAACCGCTTTTATGCTGTAAAGGGATGCATCTATGAATAACCTCCACTCATTTGGTTCATAGGCCAACTCAAGGGCATTGAATAGGTCTCTGATATCATTACAATTAGTCGAATTGTTTTCCAAAGTGAAGAATTGCTGTAGATCTGCAAAACGCTTCCTAAATACTGTACTTCGAACATCTTTATCCAACAGGTTCTATTGTTGCAGACGTGAGGTTAGGACTTCATTCTGTTGCTTAGTATGTGTTAGATCACGAACTATATCATTGAGTTCAGGTTGGCTGATGAGGTGTAGTTTCTTATCGGATTTACCACGGATTTGGACCCAAATAACTATAAAAATATTGATTGTAATTTTATAATCTTCATAGGTTAGGTTGAAAAATAGCTTAGGGACACTCCATTAAAATTATATCAAAATCCGTTCATAACTTCGGACCAATACTGTTTGCACTCAATTCCTACGGAAGCACCAGTGTATTTAACATAAGTAAGATGGTAATTTAGGTAATTTACGAGAAACTGGAGGGTCACAGAAAGAAACAAATGTTATATTCATGATCTACACACAAAAGACCCCTGGAAAAGTTTATTTTCATTTCCGGTTTTTTTTTTTTTTCATTGTTATACGGTATAATTAATATTGCATTTAAGGCTGCGAGCTGGCAGAATCTTTACTGTGCCAGGCAAAATGTTTAGCGACATTTCGTCCGTCTTCACGTTCTAAACTCGAATGCTGCCCAGGTCCACTTTGCCTTTCATCCTTTCGGGGTCAATAAAATAAGTCCCAGTTGAACAGTGGGGTCGATTTAATCGACTTATCCCGTCCTCCGAAACTGCTGGCCTTGTACCAAAATTTGAAATCAATAAATTATATTGCATTCTAATTGTGATTTCAAAGTTTTAAATGTATCAACCATTTCCACTTCTCTAATAATAATGATTTATAAAATTTTCACAAGGTCATAAATTTGGAAGTAAAGATAGAGAAGACTTAATTAACGCTATTATTCGACAAATACTAATTTCATTATGGCTGACAGGTGTAAGACAGCGAGCTGATAGAATTGTTAGTGCGTCGGACAAAATGCTGACCTTGTGCCCAAAAAATTAGAATTGTGTTTGACCAGATGAATCCCAAAGTTAAACACGACATTATTTGAACTCAAAACGTAAGCGAATGAAACAAAATACAACAGGATGTCCAGCACTTTTCCGTTTCTATAATAATAACATTGTTAAAAAATATTCTTAATTGAATAAGCTATACTTTCATTACAGAATAATGATACTCTGACATACTTAGACGTCTCTTGGAATGGTATTGACAAAAATGCGGCTAAAGCAATCGGTGAAGCACTGAAATCTAATTCCACATTAGAACATTTAAACATCAGGTAATCTCTGTTGTTATATACAATGTATATACTCACGTAAAAGTCGAATATTTTTGACTAAAACTTGGGATGCGACTATTACACAGATAATATATTTGAGGAGCTGAAATTCAAGGTACACCGTACTAGTTGCAGAACCCCCAAGTGGTCTTTTAAATCAGTGGTTCTCAACCATTTTTATCTATGGATCACTTCGATTACTATTTTCTCTAATGGACCACCACAGCCATTCGATGTTTAAAAACTAATTTTATAGATGCTTCTTTCAAAATTCCTATACGGTTATTCATACATTTACTTACATGGGATGAACTATGTAAAACGTTAGAGAAAGAAACCTAACTGTTTCTTGCAGTACATACAATTAAATGAAGACTTTCCATGTACCCTCAAAGTACTACTGTAGATCTCTAATTTACTTTTTTGCTAGTGTAGACCCCCAGAAATCTTATATGAACCCCAGGGGTTATATGGACCCCGGTTGTGAACCACTGTCTTAAATGAATAAAGGAAAATACATTGAACTTCAGTATCTATAATAATCCAAAAATGATGCGTTAAATCACTCGTCCTATTAAGAATATGACGAAGCAGCTTTTATGAATGTTAATACTTGCTGTTTTACTTGTATCCATCACACTTGGACAACTACATTTGTCGAAGTCCCACACAAATCACTGTCACTGCATATATCAGAGCTGAATTACAAATTAGGTATTTTTATTAAAATTAGAATGATAAATACGATGAATGAAAATTAATATGTAAACTTTATTTCTGCATACAGAATTATTAGGTTGGTGCATAATTATTGCGGCTTTTTTTTTTTAATAAATTTTATTCAACAAAAAATTTTAACAAAACGCCAATTTAAATAAAACGCCAAGCAGAAATTGAAGTAGATTGTGAATATGCTCCGGAATAATCATTTAAACATAATTTTGTTAAGTGTTCTTATTCAAAATTTATTGAAAAAAGAAAGCCGCAATAATTATGCACCAACCTAATATAAAAGAAAAGAAAATTACATAAGTCTTACAAACTTCAAACTCAAAAGTTCATTAAAATCACATAATTTTCTTATCTAGATAAGCAATAAGGCTTTTGTGCAATCCTCGTTCTCTACCAAATTAATAAATCATATCGTCTCATGAACCTTTTGCACTATTTGGCACTTACCTTAAAACCCAAAATGATCGGCTTCTTTGATTCCTTTTGGGCATAGATTCGGATGGCTCCGAGTTTTATACAATGCTTTCTGTCATTTACATTCTCTGCTTTACAGCTGTATTCATATAGGAATTGTTGGATGATGAATCTCTGCGTACTTCTGCATCTGAGATATAACTATAATGAAAGATAAATGCATACAGCTAGCTAATATATATATATATATATATACGAGCCGTCCATGGGGCTAAGCCCATTATGGATGCGAAACCATTGGTCACTCTATGACCGGACAAATGTGTGTGCGTGTGTGTTTGTGTATGTATTTATAAGTTAGTTTAATGTATCACGCTAATTTTACTACATTAATTGCAGTTTTCTTCTTTAATGAAGATAAGAAAATCCATAACCTAATGTCTGCATGAACTGCTTTATCAAAAGAAATGATGGATGAGGTATTCATTTCCATGCCTTATCAGTTCTAAGTACTGTCTCGAGTCTGAGGACTCATACGACCACTAACTCGGTTTCCATGACGTATAAGTGACCGAGATCACAACATTCCCCCTGAACGAGACACCATCTGCTGAGGGGGAGATCACAACATGCCCCCTAAACGAGACACCATCTGCTGAGGGGGTTTACAGTTACAGCTGAGTGAACTGGAGTAACATGAAATAAAGTGTTTTGCTCAAAAGCTCAAGCACAGCTCAATCTGGGAATAGAAACCACGATTGCAAACATCGTGAGTGCAACATTCTAACCACTTGGCTACGCGCTTGTCCACAAGAGCATGTCCACAAGAGCATGTCCACAAGAGCAAATGTCCACTACACATGTCCACAAGAACAAATGTTGGTTCGTTATCAGGGAAAAAACTGGGATCGACTTTTGTTTGTGTAAATAGAGCGTGTGCGTGTCTGTGCGTGTCTGTGCGTAGTTGCACGCGTGTGCGTGTCTGTGCGCGTGTGCGTATCTATGCGTGGGTGCGTGTCCGTGCACGTGTGCGTGTCTGTGCGCGTGTGCGTGTGTGTGCGCGTGTGCGTGCATGTGCATATGTGTGTGTTCATATCAGCCCTTTAAGAAAATTGATTGGTAGAGAAATGTTTGTTGCGGTCATTTAGAACATTATTAATGTAAAGATTTTCAGCAATGCAAAGACACAGCCACTGTTCATATCAAGGAAATACTCTCGCACCCATCCTTTTCTAATTTCGAACAACACACAAGTAATATCATTAAGGTCGCTACTTCGATTCACTATCTCTGACGATCTTTCCTGGTGACTCCTACATACATAACACAGCTAGAAGCGTGTCCCAAGGACTAGCCTTCGTCACCTGGAACAGAAAATGCTTCAGAATTGATCAGCCACTGACCTTTTACAAAGGTCAAGAATCACAATGATGCGCTGCTCACGTATCTGAGACGGTGCTACTGGTCCAGGTACAAACATTTTAGACTAGCATTTCACCGATTTACTAAGATTTATTCTACGTACACGCTATAATCTCAAAATAACGAATTTGCTGTCCTCTCTCTCTCTCTCTCCCTCTCTCTCTCTCTCTCTCTCTCTCTCTCTCTCTCTCTCTCTCTCTCTCTCTCTCTATCTCTTTCACATACACGCAAACACACACACATACACACACTCACTATATCTCCAGCATTTCTACTTCTTTCAGCAATTGCCGAGTTAACGCTGAATCTTCCGTGTTGATCGCAATCGGAATAAGTAGCAACAGCAGTCTTAAAGTTCTAAAGGTTAGTCTCTCACATTCTCATGCACTGTCAGTCTCCCCCTCTCTCTCTCTCCCTCTCTCCCTCTCTCTCTCTCTCTCTATTTCTATCTATCTCTCCATTTTTGTATGTCTATATTAAATAAAACATCAACACTTCACTTCAGTAAGTGTTATAATAACGCAAGGTTTCGATATTAAGTCGATTTGTGTTAAAAAATTAACATGACTTGAGCCTCAAAAACTTGCGTTTGTGAAAATCAAACCCACGGAAATAAAGAAACAAATATACATATGCATAAATTTAGAACAAGACCCTGAACATTCTTAACTTATAAAATCATGAAAATTTATCAAAACCATACAAAATTTTGAATGGAAAATTTTCAACCAGTCATTTAACATGAGCTACCAAGATCATCATCATCATCATTTAATTCCGTCTTCCATGCTGGCATGGGTTGGACGGTTTGACTTGAGCTAGTAAACCGGAGAAATGTACCCGATTCCAATCTGATTTGGTACAGCTCTCCAGTTGTAAGTGTAGGAATTATATTTACATGAACTGTTACATAATTTTACATATGATCCGTCTTTACAGCTGTTTCAATGCATCTGTGAATAGTGGATATCATCACGCATATTTCAGTATTACCGTTCTCTCCGTATTAATATTTGTTCAAACTTTTTCATATAGCGGACTCACCTGTTTTTATGTCTAAAGATTTTTTTCTAGAAGTTAAATAGTGGTTAGTTTTGCATTCCTTCAAGACACTAGCAAGGAATCTATTAGAGCCAACTGCAGAATAATACTTGGTTTCGTTTATTACTGCAAAGATATCTAAATCTATAAAAGTTATGTTGGTGGTGATCGTTGGAGGTTGACATCATTGAAATAGTTCAAGTCATCGCCAGAAGGTTAACCGAAGACACAACAATATTGTTTCTGCAAGATCTCTATCATTTGTTAAGCATCATAAAATAGAATGCTATCACTATATATCAGTTGACCGATGGGTGAGATAGCGGTCCAATGTATGTTGGCAAATAAATAGAACACTTTTGATTTGTGTTTGAGTTTTTTTTTAATAACCCTGTCTTTTCCTGTTGCCCTTTGGTTGCTGGTTTATATTTCATGCTGTTCTGCAGATATTGTTTTTAATTTAAGTGTTCTTACAGCTGTTGATTGTGGGGTCTGTTGGTGGTAGTATTTTAATTGATTAGTTATATATATATATATATATAGTATTCGGATTTTCCTGATGAGTGTTCCTTTTCCTCTCTTGGAAGCCTAGTTCTATGTGCGAATGAGTTTTGTTGGACCGTATTTTGAAATCTATCAGTGACGACGTATATATATATATATATATATATATATATATATATATAAGAAGGAAAATGCACACATTTTACATAGTTTTAATATATTTTATAAGTGAAAGGTATTGCTTTTGTCGATCGGTTTCGCTTTTGCTACTCATGACATTGAAATTATTGTAATTTCGTATTTTCTTATGATGATTTTAGTCTATGCTGTGTGTGGAAGTTTGTGAGTTTGTGAATGTAAAAAAATCTACATTTGCCAACAAACATTGGATCGCTATCTCACCCATCGGTCTACTGATATATAGTAATAGCATTTTATTTTATGATGCTTAACAAATGATACAGGTCTTGCAGAAAGTAGAAAAATCTAAGAGGGGGAAGGGGTAATTGGTGATGGTTATTATTCGAGACAGGGGAGGTAATTGTTCATTTTTTTAGGTGGAGAAAAACTCGAGCCTTCCAGTTGATTGGACAATTTCTGGACGGCTCGGAACTCCTATTCAAACAAGGAGAGAGGTTCACAATTAAAACCAACTTCACTTGTGCTTCCGAAAATCTAATTTATGTTATAACTTGTTCAGGTTGTGGGCATAACTATATAGGACAGACAAATATGACACTTAGACGGAGATCCACACTACATAAGGAACAGATCCGTTTCCCACAATACAGACAGATTCCTTTGAGTGAACGCATAGAGAGATGTGCAGGTAATATCCGACCAAACTTTACAGTTTTCCCCATCTAGTGTAAAGAAACAATTTCCGTACAAGTACGTTTAAAGAAAGAAAATTTGTTTATCGAAAAATATAGAACACGCCTAAATATGAACGCATAAGCAACTTTGATTTCAGTTCATATTTTAATTCATGATTACATACCTATCACTGTACATATCTCATCCCACTACTTTAGCTTTTGAGTTTTTTGTATATTTATGCATATTTATTTTTCCCCTCCTCAAAAAAATGAGCAATTACCTCCCCTGTCCTGAATAATAACGATCGCCAATTACCTTCCCTTAGATTTTTCTACTTGTTGGTTCATTCTCAAACTTTCACACAATATGGACTAAAATCTTCTGAAGAAAATACGAAATTACAATGATTTCAATGTCATGATTAGCAAAAGCGAAACCAGTCGACAAACACAATACTCTTTCACTTATAAAATATATTAAAAAAATATATTAAAATTTTGTAAACTGTGTGCATTTTCCTTCTTTTATTTTATATATATATGTTGCATTACAACTTACCGCGTGGGGATAATCAAAATTCTCTTCCTCCCTCTTTCTTACGATATATATATATATATATATATATATATATATATATATATATATATATATATATATATATACATATATATTGTTATATTTGGGGATGGTCATGTTGCCAGTTTAGCCATTAAAACACACGCACTATATATTTGGTGTTAATTTGCTTCAGCTTTATTTTATTTTTTACATTAATCGTATTTCGGCCAAAGTTCTTTCGTCACACTTCTGTGACTTCATCGGTGGTCCTTTCAACACACGATTTCACATGTTATATATATATATATGTGTGTGTGTGTGTGTGTGTGTGTGTGTGTGTGTGTGTGTGTGTGTGTGTGTGTGTGTGTATGTATGTATGTATGTATGAGACTCTTTTTTATAGTCTTAGTCAATAACTGTGTATCACCTTCAAATAGCCACAAATGCGTTGCAGCGAGATTGAACCTTATATTACAAGTGCCTTAAGTGCTTCGACTTGTTTGCTATCATGTGCAAAAAACATTTGTATAAGGTTTATTTTTTTATCTAACACTGTGTGTCGTAACGATTGTACACAAATTGTCTATACAATTATGTGTACTGACATAAAAATGGGGAAAAGTTGTATAACAGGCGGTCTGAAGTATCACACTGGAATATAGTTCCCAACAAGTGACAGGTACGTGATTCGAGCCTTCAAGCACTGTCAGTGAGCCTGTTTCTTCTTGACGCTTATGATACCTATTATGTGTAGAGGATGTATGTATTTATATACCTGTGTACGTGCATATTTGAATACAATTATGAAAATGTTATGGCAAATACATATAGAACAGTATATGCATGAGTTACATTCAAAGTATTCAGGAGTATTGAACGAATATAATACATATTTATATTTCTATAATAGATGATCCGAAACCCAATGGAAGGTTCCGGTTGTTATGCTATTTGTGCAGCTGTGTTACGCAACCAAAATTCGGTCATTGAACATTTAAATTTTCAGGTATTCTATTATTATTATTATTATTATTATTATTATTATTATTATTATTATTATTATTATTATTATTATTATTATTATCATCGTTATTATTCTGTCCTAGGACGACGAACTGGCAGAATCGTTAGTACGCCGGATAAAATGCTTAGTGGCATTTAATACGTATTTACGTACTGAATGCAAATACTGCCGAGGTCAACTTAGCCATTCATCTTTCCGGAAATCGATAAAATAAAATACCAGTCAAGTATTGGAGTCGATGTAATCTACTTTCCCCTCTCTCCAAAATTTCAGGCCTTGTGCTTATTGCAGGAAGGATGATTATTATTATTATTATTATTATTGTTGTTATTATTATTATTCAGTAGTTTTATTTTTATAACGTGCTTTCACTTCACTACCGAGCGCAGCTCTGTGCGCCTTGGGTATGTGCTGTGGTTTGCTGTGGTGCTCTTATGTTTACTGTATTGAAAGTGTTTTGCGTAGAATGTGTGCAGTGCCCAGTAGTGCAATTTTCTGTATGTTATATATATTTGTAAGTCCTGGTGTTTTTGTTATGTATTTGTCTGAATATTTTTTTATTATACCTAAGGCACCTACTATGATAGGAATTGTTTCTTCTGTTTTTAGATTCCACATTCGAGTTATCTCTATTTCCAGGTCTTTGTATTTTGAAAGTTTTTCCATTTCTTTTAGAGAAACGTTGTCATCTGCTGGTATTGAAACATCAATTAGAAGGCATTTTTTTCCTTCATGATCTTTGACAACTATATCTGGTCTATTTGCCTTAATTTCTCTATCTGTGTGTATTGGCATATCCCAGAGTATGGTTGCTTTCTCGTTTTCTGTGACCTTTTCTGGCGTGTGTTTATACCATCTTTTTTCTGTTGCTATTCCATAATGTTGGCATAGCTTCCAGTGTATATAGGTCCCAGCTCTGTCGTGTCTGTGAATATATTCCTTCTTAGCCAGGACTGGGCAGCCAGATATAATATGATTTATTGTTTCTTGTCGATCTCCACATATTCTACAGTTACTTGTTATATTTCTTTTCATTATGTGTTTTTGGTAATTTCTGGTGGGGAGGCTTTGGTCTTGTGCAGCAATTAAAAATCCTTCAGTCTCTGCTTTGAGTCCTGAGCTTCTCAGCCATTGCTGGGATTTTTCTCTGTCTATTTCTTTCGCATTTATTATTATTATTATTATTATTATTATTATTATTATTATTATTATTGTTATTATTATTATTATTATTATTATTATTATTATCATTATTATCATCATCATCATCATCATCATCATCATCATCATCATCATCATTATTATTATTATTATTATTATTGAGTGAGAGAGCAGCGCATGCCATCAAATTGACGGTATTTCGTTCGGCTTCACGTTCAGAGTTTAAATTCCGCCGAGAACAACTTCGCCTTTTATCCTTTCGGGATCATAAAATAAGCATCAGTTGAGCACTGGGGTCGATGTAATTGACTTACCCCAACTCCCAAAACTGCTGGCCTTGTGCCAAAATTTGAACTTGTTACTTCTGCAGCAACACCGTTGGCGAGGGATTATTCTGTGTGTGTGTGTGTGTTTGTGTGTGTGTGTGTGTGTGTGCGCGCGCGCGCGTGTGTGTGTGTGTGTGTGTAATGGATCTTTTTGTAAATCCTTATTTCTTTCTTCTTTTTTCTCACTAGCATACACACGTCGACAAAGATTTTGAAGATCTTTTGAACAAGATCAAAGAAAAACTCCCGGATATTAAAGTCATTTATGGGTGTCAAGAGGCCCCGAAGAAACCAAAGGCTGTTATCCATCCTATGGCTAGATTAGTGCGTTATCTGGATGACAATAACATTCGACTGGCTGACTGTTTTGGTACTTTTGATGAGGATGGAAGTATGACAGTAACACATGAAGAGTTTATAAAAGGAATTGAGGTAAAGATTTTTCAACTACCAACAAGGCTATCTTTATCTTTCATTCATGACGTTGACAAAATTACCGGCTGAGTTATGAGGTAGAGTTAATCGACTATACCCCCTCACCAAAACTGTGTGGCTTTGTGCCTATGTCAGAAGTCAATCGTTACCACGCCGGACTAAATGCCTAGAGGCGTTTTCTTCCGAATCTTTTATATTCTGAGTTCGAATACCGCCGAGGTTAACTTTGCTTTTTATCCTTTCGAGGTCGATAAAATATGTACCAGTGGAGCTCTGGATTCAATGAAATCGATTTGCCTTGTGGCAAAATTAGAAAGGATTATATTATTCTCTCTCTCTCTCTCTCTCTCTCTCTCTCTCTCTCTTTCTCCCTCTTTCTTCCTCTCTGTGATATGTCTTTTACTCTTTTACTTGTTTCAGTCATTTGACTGCGGCCATGCTGGAGCACCACCTTTAGTCGAGCGAATCGACCCCAGGACTTATTCTTTGGAAGCCTAGTACTTATTCTATCGGTCTCATTTTGCCGAACCGCTAAGTTACGGGGACGTAAACACACCACCATCGGTTGTCAAGCGATGTTGGGCGGGGGACAAACACAGACACACAAGCATATACACAAACATGTATACATACATATATATATATATATATATATATATACTTATATACGGTGGGCTTCTTTCAGTTTCCGTCTACCAAATCCACTCACAAAGCTTTGGTCGGCCCAAGGTGCCACGCAGTGTGACTGAACCCGGAACCATGTGGTTGGTAAGCAAGCTACTTACCACACAGCCACTCCTGCGCTTATATACTTAATTGGAAAGGAATGCGTATATTTTTTCAACAATTGATATATTTTTCAAGGAGTAACAAAGATTTGATTTACTTCTAGTACTCTATAAGAACATACGAGATATAAGTGGAGTGAAATTTCACCGAGAAAGCAATTTACAGCGGGTTTTGTCTCAGCATACGGTTGCCAGTAGACACATGGTACTGACGAAGCTGAAAGAGGCCGAAATACACATCTAGCAATGCCACCACAACTGCTGGACGATTTTCGACTGCTATCGATATATTTTGGGGCTTTTTTAACACTACACATCTATAAGAGATACTATTTCAGGAAAATACCGTTGTTGCTTAGGCTTTCAACGATATATCTGCTTTAAGTGTGATACACAGATAACTATTTCAAACAAATATTGCTTATATTGCACGTAACAAATTTTTATTCAGCCTGCCGGCTAATTACAACGTCAGTATTTTTTCAATCATTGCTTTATCATATCAGTAACAGTGGGTTCTGATTTAATAAGTGGTTGCCAGAGGATACTTACTACTAACGAAACCTAGATAGGCGAAAATGCCTATTTAGCAATGCCTCCACTTCTACTGGACGATTTTCTGCTGCTGCTGTTGCTGCTGCTGATATATTTTTGTTTTTTTAACACTGTATTTTTATATGAGTTACAATATCAAGACATGTACCGCAGTTAATTAGGGTTTCTAGATTGTATCTATTTTAAATTAATACACACATTGCTAATTTAAATTAATACTGCTTCTGTTACACATAACGAATAAACAAATATCTAAGAAACTTACTATATTAAGAAACTCACAATACGAAATCTTAGAAACTTACTATATAAAATCTTCATTTTCAGTCAATCGGACTCAAATTAGACGATGCCCAAAAGGTTTTCTTGCTGAATGAAATGGATCGTGATGGAGACGGAGAAATTGACTATAGGTAACTTTATTATATTATATCATATAAATGTGTGCGTTCATATTTATATATACATCTATATATTATCTACATCGATGTGTACTATACATGCTCACACAGACGCACACACATGTATGTATGTATGTATGTATGTATGTATGTATGTATGTATGTATGTATGTATGTATGTATATATATATATATATATATATATATATATATATATATATATATATATATATATATATATATATATATATATATATATATACATACGAGGAGTGCTGAAATGTTCTTGGCTTCGAGTAAAAGAAAATACAGGAGGATCAGTTAATTATGATTTTATTCAATACACATACATACATACATGACAAGACGTGATGTTGTAGCTAGGACACTCTATAATGAAATTCATCGGAAGGATAACCCCGAGGACAAAGAAATAAGAACCCACAGTATGGTAGAAGCCATAGCCACTCATAACAAAAATGTAAGCACAACAGACCTGATATAATGATTTGGGATAGAGAAGAGAAACTGTGTACAGTTGTGGAAATTAGCTGCCCAGCGGTTGTTAACATAAAGCTGAAGATCAGTGCAAAAGCGAATATCTACGCTGAACTATTGAGAAATCTGCAGGTACTCTATCCAGATTACAAGTTCAGGTTCATACCTGTAATTATTGGAGCCTTGAGATATGTAACACACTGCCTAAATACCAATCTTGAGAAATTAGGCTTCTCAAAACCAAAAAAGAGAAAGTTAATTCGAAGACTACAGATTCAATCCATCACTGGAACTGTAAAAATCTGTAAAACTTTCCAGAAGTTTATCATATAAATATATATATATGAGCATGTCTGGATATGCAACTATATGCATGAGAATGCATACATAAAGCAAAACATACAAATCTAGACATATACATACATACATACCTACATACAAACCAAAATACCCTGTTGTTGATGTTGAAATTCCAATAAAGGAGCCTTGGATCTTCGTTAGAAATCGGCTTTTTCTCAATTGGCAAGAAATCTTGAAATAAAACTGAACTATGTCATACATACATACAACTCAACACCAAGAATTTTCTTAACTGAAAATGTCTTGTGGCTTTGTTAGCAACTGGCTTGAACTCAAGAAGAATTTAAATTAAACTCAAAGAAAAATAATATGAGCGCGCGTGCACATACACACACACTCACACACACACGCATGCACGCACGCACATACATACATACATACTTACTCTATAAAAATCTGCAAGACCATCTTAAGATTTAAAAGATGATGAACAAATCAAGATGCTTTCCTGCACAACCTTACTACCAAGCAGATGGCCGGTCAAAATTTATTCTAAATGAAAAAGCGAAAGAGAACATGCACACATACACACATGCACACACTCACACACACACACACACACACACACACACACACACACACACACATACATACATATTATATTAAGTGGCAAAGCGTGGTATGTGCGGAATGTGTGGACTGCATAGAGCGTTGTCAAAACCTACGCTGTGTGACTGGATACATAATACGTATTATAGAGGAAATTAGATTCATTGTTATATAGGAGTTGACTACTATTCCTTTCAGTTCTATATTTAAGAGATGAGGAACTATGTACATTATTTACATTATTTACATTTGACGGATATAACAAGATGAGGACAAATGTCCGTCAAATGTAAATAATGTAAATAATGTACTAGTCCTTTACTTTGAATTTCATGCTTTGACAATTGGTAGATTGTGTCTCATCGAAAATCTATTTCTTTGCTGGAACCATCTGAAAATTACTTAATTACCATGACAGTGAAGTAACAGTAGTAAATTTTAACTGATTATTTTGTGCGTGCGCGCGTGTGTGTGTAGGGTGATAGATAGGTAGATAGATAGATAGATAGATACATACATACATACATACATACATACATACATACATGCATGCATACATACACACACACATACATACATACAGAAATATATTCTTTTCTTCGATGGTACGGGGTGATGTAGGAATCTGGCAGGCGTGAAGTGGATTCGATCCACTATATACAAATTTGAATCAACACTGCGTCAGAACTTTTCCCGCGGTGGAACAACGGTTTTCGAAGCGGTGTCTCCACCACGGGAAAAGTTCTGACGCAGTGTTGATTCAAATTTGTATATAGTGGATCGAATCCACTTCACGCCTGCCAAATTCCTACAGATATATAATACATATAGAAAGAGAAAGAGAACATGCATACATACCACATTCATATATACACACACACACACACACACACATTATATTATACTATCTCTCCCTATTCTTCTCTTTAATTCAATCTATTTATTTAACGCCCCCACAATATCATACCCAAATTACATAATGTCCCTCATAACCCCTAACCGTCTATATTTTTAAAATGATTACATAATGTCCCTCAAAACCCATAACTGTCTGTTTTTCAGATCCTTAATTGGTTTTTCAGCACGATTTGGTTAGCTAATACATCCCTCTATTACTTTCTCGACGTCCTCTCTTTCTTTTCTAACAACTTAATGTTTACATTACTTGGATACTTAACATACGAATATGTGGTCCTCAACTATCTTATTTAGTACGTTTTTACCACCAATTTGAATTCCTTTGAGAAAATATGTAAGCATTAGCCTTTTGCAATAGGCAACCCTGAAGATATCTGATCAAATTAGGTTATTTTTGCATCTACAACACTTAACATGGTTCGAATCTTGCAGATCCGAAGCACTGTTTACCTAGTGAACAGATTGAAACATGTGCAGGTACTTTTTATGCTTATTTTATGTTATTTTATGTTCCTTTAAATTTTATTTGCATTAAATTATTTGCTGTGTTTTTATTGTGACACAAATAAAATAAGTATCCATAATATTTTTCTCCGTTTTCTTATATTAATATAAAATGTAAATTAGACTGTTTATCCCCATATATTGAGAAATTTCTCCCAATATATCATCGATAATACCATATATATATATATATATATATATATATATATATATATATATATATATATATAATGGAGATGTACTTGCATAGCAAGCGACCTGATCTGAGATCGTGTGCTGGAACGAAAACAATAGCAGCGTGGAAGGTGTTTATAAACCATTTAAGAAACACAAAAACCGTTAGATTCACTTCAACATTTAAATTTAATTTGCCAAAATATTTTCGTCGCTTTGAGACCGCGACCTGTTCACTGACAAAATTCCGTGCTGCATCTCATATATGGATTGTCCTTTCTTTAGGTTAAGTGCTTCGACCGTTTTGTAAATCCTTTTCGGGTAAACCTTCAGTGAGATGCAGTGTCTAATGAAATGAAGCTGTTATCTAGCTGTTATTTTTCTCAAGCAACAAGTAACGGCTTTCCTCGGAGTTATGGAGTAGATAAAAAGCCGACAACTGATGAAGGGTCATTCTTTGTGTTACTTGTCTTGTTTTCCATTTGTTTCTTTCATTGTTCGCAAAAAAAACTTCGTATTCCATGTTTTCGTTTTTCATGTTGTTTACGTTTTATGACGTCCTGTACCCATATATGCATATGTATATACATATATATGTAAGTATGTACATATATGGATGTACATATGCATATGTATATATATCATTTATATTATATATATATATATATATATATATATATATATATATATATATATATATTATACGCGTGTGCGTGTGTCAGTGTGTGCGTGGGTGTACATATATATGTGTGTGTTGCCTCATATAAATTATAATTGGTAGATTTTATCTAATTTCTATCATCATTAAATATAAAT
>NC_142928.1:86167158-86282158 GCF_046866305.1 Octopus bimaculoides
CCGTGTCCGTGAGTCCGTGTTTGTCTTCCACCACCGCTTGAAACCACTGTTGGTTTATTTTACATTCACGCAAATTAGCGGTTTAGCAAAAGGGTACGGTAGAGTTAGTAGCAAGCTTTAAAAAATGTAGTATTAGAGTCGATTCGTTCCCACTTCAAGGCGATTCCCTAGCATGGCCGCGGACTAAGACTGAAACAAGTGAATGATGAGCGATAACAGTTAAACATTCAGGCCTAAAAAAAAAAAATAGCGTAACCTGCAAGTCGAGGCGCGATCTAATAACCCCGAGGAGAGACTTAGTCACCAGAGAAACGTTTACACTTACCGTCCACTCCTCTGGTATGTCTAGATATTGTATACTTATATTAAAACATTTATGATCATGAAAATAGGAACCCCCTCACTGTTTACTGCAGATATATATGAATATCAAAACATTATGATTATTAAAAAAATGAAACTCCACGACCACAATGATTTATAGATCGAAGCTCAGTAGGGAGTAATTGTTTAGCTATGGATCTGTAATAACACGTAGTTGTCTTAATGAAACCAAAATAGCCAACAGGCTACTTATGTATGGGAACTAGTTCATAATGTAAACAAAAGAACGAAAGGAAACAAGGTCACTTAGTAAAGTGAGACATCGACAAATATCTACTAATTCTATTTCATTGCTACTGTAACTGATAGAAATGTTCCTATCTTACAAGCTGAGCTCAAAGGTTCAATATTTTCGAAGGAAATACAATTACGTGGACATTCAGACATTTCCCAAGGGAATTAATTTATTGTTTTGTTGCTTTTAGCCCTAGATCACTCTAATCGAGTTGACCTACTATCAAACACATACCATTCTGTCTTTTTCCTATATGCAGTTGTGTAGTTCTAGATCTACATTATTCAACGTGTCTCTTGTATGATGATGAGATGTAAATTGAGGGAGATTTGGCTGCTATTTCTTGCAGGATGACTAACCATGTAGAGAGGCTTCCTCATCTCGAAGCAAAGTATGTGATGCAAATTTGCGTGAAATGGTTATTGAAAGGCAGTGGTATTCAGGATTCAACAATGCAATGTTATACTTTTCGAGAATTGAGATGATTAACTACCAAAGACATCAGTTTCGTGTAAGAACTTGGTTGTGATAGGTTACTGAAATTTATTTATATAACCTTTCTTGTACTTGACTACAAATAATATGAACAAACAAGTTGTAAATTATAGCATTTTCCCCCACAAACAACAAAGGCTCTACGTGGCAGTTTGATCTTCTAAAATTAGCAACCAAATATCCTTCAAATCACACCTTAAAAAAGGCCGCCGAAACAAGAAGTAAATGTAATAACAAAATAAATGATTTTACTGACAGAACAAAATGGTTAAAAAGCATTCCTTTATAATCGAAACTATAGGCTAAAATATCTAAATTATAGGCTGAAATATCTAAAACATAGTCTAAAATAATTAACTATAGGGTCAAATATCGAAACTATAGACTAAAATATCTAATGTATATGCTACAATAACTAAACTATAGGCTGAAATATCGAAACTATAGGCTAAAAATTTTAAATTATAGGCGGAAATATGTAAACTATAGGCTAAAATATCTAATGTATATGCTACAATAACTTTACGATAGGCTGAAATATTGAAACTATAGGCTAAAATATCTTGAAACTATAGGCTAAACTATCTTAAGTATAGGCAAAAATAACTAAACTATAGGCTAAAATATTTAAAGTATAGGCTTAGAATATCTAATGTATAGGCTAACATATTTCAAGTATAGGCTGACATCGAAACTATATGTTAAAATATCTAAATTATAGGCTGAAATATCGAAACTATAGGCTAAAACATCTAAAATATAGGCTAAAATAACAAAACTATAGGTTCAAATATCGTAACTATAGGCTAAAATATCTAAAGTATAGGCTAAAATTCCAGGGTTTAGTGAAATGTCTTTGAATGCCATAGATGCATTAAGAAATAGAGTTAAACGCAGGTGTTATTCAAATCTTGATACTTTCGGAAGTATGAAGATTTGAATAGCACCTGCATTTAACTCCGTTTCTTAATTTATATATATATATATATATATATATGCATGTGTGTATGCACATATATATATATGTAACCTCGTGGACATCGGTACCATTTTCCTATTTCTCCGTTCTTCCATTCTCCGAACTTTCCATCGTTCCGACGAAGGGCTACGCCCGAAACGTCATACACTCTCTCTTTCCTTTCCTGAGCGTCCAATAACACTATCCATATCACGTCCTCACTTTGTTGTTTTTTTGTTATTGTTTTTTTGAACTTATATATATATATATGTGTGTGTGTGTGTGTGTGTGTGTGTATATGTGTGTGCATATGTTTGTGTGTTTCTGTTTGTCCCCCCAACATCGCTTGACAACCGATGCTGGTGTGTTTATATCCCCGTTACTTAGCGGTCCGGCAAAAGAGATCGATAGAATAAGTACTAGGCTTACAAAGAATAAGTCCTGGTCGATTTGCTCGATGGCCACAGTCAAATGACTGAAACAAGTATAAGGGTAAAAGAGCAAAGAGTATATATATATATATAGGTGCAGGAGTAGCAGTGTGGTATGTGGCTTGCTTACCAATCACATGGTCCTGGGTTCAGTCCCACTGCTTGGCACCTTGGGTAAGTGTCTTCTACTACAGCCTGTGTTTATGTCCCCGTAACTTAGCAGTTCAGTAAAAAGAGACCGATAGAATAAGTTCTAGGCTTACAAAAAATAAGTCCTGGGGTCGATTTGCTCGACTAAAGGGGTGCCCCAGCATGACCGCAGTCAAATGACTGAGGCAAGGAAAAGAATTAAAGAATATATATATGTGTGTATGTGTGTGCATATTTATATATGTGTGTATATATATGTGTGTGTGTGTATGTATATATATATATATATGTATATATATATATATATATATATATATATATATATATATATATATATATATATATATTAAAAATGGGGAAGACCAGTTTATGGGATTATCTTAGGTTTCCCGTCCATAAATATATATATCTTTCAGTTAGTGGAGACAGCAGTACCCTTAACTGACAAAAGGAAGTGCGGTAAGCTAGAGTGTGCACCACCCGGGGCAGCCCTTGTGTTTGCTGCTTCTCCTCCGACCCCTCCAAGCTTATTCATGCTTGTATTATACAGCAGACCCCAAAATGCCGCCCCCATAAAAGCATTGACTGGGATGGACCGCTACCCTTGCATAGTGCTTGAAGAAGTAGCGGTTATATAATATGAATTTATATATTTGAAATAAACTGGCAATTGAAACACTTGTAGTGATGCCCTGAAGTATTCATTCGGCTTATTCTTGCTTACTATATATATCACACTACATAAAATGTACCATTATTCCTTTGATACAAATATGGATTTGCAGGATAACCGGCACCAGTGAACAGCTGTTTAAACTCTGTATTGACTGCTGATCTGAACGGCTGAATCACCTAGAAGTTTATACGGAACAATCAACCTAGCCAAAAATTTGCGGAGATGCTTCTATGTTAATTTGCCTTGATTTAATTCATCCTTTTTATTTTAATGTATGTACGTATTTATATTTGTATGTATGCATGTATGTACGAAAGTATGTGTGTGTGTGCGATGTTTTGTATATATGTGCGTGTGTGTGTGTGTATGTGCATGTTTGTGTAATCAAACGTATTATTAACCATCATTTGATTACCTTTCACTTAATGCAGTTTGTTTCACTAAGTCCGCCATCTTACATTTATAAAGTTCGAACAATCGTCAAAGAAAATGGGTTTTAACAAAACTATGGCTAACAGAATACTTTCTTGTTTTGTTTTTTTGGAGGGTGTTTATTTTAAACTTTGGGTTGATAATTGGTGGGAAAAGCAGTACGAAACATTTAAGGTTACTCAGAAACTCCTTTACATTCACAATTACGATAGAGCATGATGGAACATGCATTTCAAAATGAACACATTTACACCAACTATCTTTCTGTCTGTCTCTCTCTTTCTCTCCCTCTCAGTTAAATGAAATAAAAGTGTGTGTGTGTGTATGTATGTGGGTATAGTATGTTAATTCTCTCTCTTTCTTTCTTTCTTTCTCTCTATCCAGTTAAATCGAATGGATAATTAGTTCTCTGCACACATGCACGTGCGTGTCTGTGAATACTGGCTTAATTCTTTTTTTGAAACAGGCTCAAGGCTATAAATAATATAACATAAATATCGGGTTGAAAAACCCTTTTTGGATAGAAAAAGTTGAAGATAACCTCATAAGCTTTCATTTATAGCTTTATGCTGCAGGATTTACTGTTCCAAAACAGAATTATCTCGCGTTCTCTTGAAAGTTTATAAAATTCTTATGGTTGAAAACATGGCTATTAATCAGAAGGTATGCAAGTTTATGTGGAGGCGCAACGGCCCAGTGGTTAGGGCAGCAGACTCGCGGTTTCGATTCCCAGACTGGGCGTTGTGAGTGTTTATTGAGTGAAAACACCTAAAGCTCCACGAGGCTCCGGCAGGGGATGGTGGTGAACCCTGCTGTACTCTTTCACCACAACTTTCTCTCACTATTGCTTCCTGTTTCTGTTGTGCCTGTAATTCAAAGGGTCAGCCTTGTCACTCTGTGTCATGCTGAATATCCCCGAGAACTACGTTAAGGGTACACATGTACACAAGCAGGCTGTTCCGTTGATCGGATCAACTGGAACCCTCGTCGTCGTAAGCGACGGGGTGCCAACAACATGCAAGTTTATGTGATGCTGGAGTAGAGAGCTTTGAAACCAAACACAGGAAATTGTATGGAGGGAGGAGGAGACATCATCAACCCTACGCAGCTGTTGTTCAGGGTCACTTTCTGTGCCCTCAGTGCTACAGGAGCTGCTTCTCTCATATCAGTTTTATTCAACCATGTCTGTTCCCATGAGAAACAATTTGCTGGAGGCAGAGAAGGATGAATGTCCTGGATCAACGCTGTCGTCACTTTTGATGGGCCATCATAAGCAAGCAAGTAAGCAAATGTGATAGAGAGGGAGTGAGAGTGAGAGAAAGATGTAATCAATTGAACCAAACACCTTTATTTACTGTTAGTTATTTCATTGACTATTAGTGAGAAGCTAATCATCATCATCATCATCATCGTTTAACGTCCGCTTTCCATGCTAGCATGGGTTGGACGACTTGACTGAGGACTGGTGAAACCGGATGGCAACACCAGGCTCCAATCTAAATTTGGCAGAGTTTCTACAGCTGGATGCCCTTCCTAACGCCAACCACATTATACCCAGCAAAAGCCAGTTGTTGAGTGAGTAATACAGGCTGTTGCAAATTATTTCTTGGTTTTGTTATTGTTTAGCTTTAAGTCAACTCTGACTAAAGAAATCTATGGTTAATGACGTTTCAACCATAACCACCCTTTTGTTTTCTATATCAGAAACTCCTTTAGTCAATATGTTCCCTTTTATATGATTGTAGAGTACAATTTGATGGTAATTTGGCTGCTATTTCTAACAAGTCAATTGACCATGTAGAGACTTCCACATTGGTTCTGCATTGTCTACCAAAGGTGTTTTACCAATAACTAATTTCTGCTCAAGTTGGCTTCCATTCTCTCTATTGTTGGAAAGAATTATGTAAGATGTGTTTGCTATCAAGTCTGCAATTCAATACCACTGCTCCAGGTCCCATACAGCTTGTAAGACTGACATCTATGTCCTTGACCAAGTAAGCAATCCGCTAAGCCTGTTAAACATTGTATGTTAGCAGAAACTGATATACCACCAGCAAACCATCTTGCCTGGTATTATCTCAAGCAAGCTTTGTTGAAGAAAACCACAGAAGAAATAATGAACTGATGATGTGAAAAAAAATAGATGGGCAACCAACCTGTATGTCACCTACTGAGAATTGCTCCAAGTGCAATCACACTGATGACCAGTCAAGGAAGTCACAATACATTGCTTCTCAATCTCATGGTACAATGAAGACATGGTTTTAGTAGAGCTTATCAAAAACCTGCCTGAGATTCTTGTGCTTTAGGTCAGCACAAAGAGCATCTCTTTGATGCATTAATGCAAGCTTTCATTTACAGACAACTTTGTAGTTTTATCAATTAGGTACTCTTTCAAATTCCAAATTTACTAAGAGAGTGAAGTTTTTTACCTTTCCTGAAGGTGTAGATGTATTATACATACCTGATCTTAGACATATTTTTTATGGGCCCAGTATAATTCTTCTCAACACGATTTTACCTGTACTTTTTCAAAGCACTTGATTTGTGTAGTTATTGTTTAGCTCCATAGTCTGATCAAAGCTGTTCTAACCTTGACCGTTCCATCATTGTTTTCAGTTGTAGTGTATCCAGAAACTATATGGTCCAATCTTTTCCTTCTTTTCATGTGTGGGATCTTAAGAAAAGGTGAATGAATGTTTGACTACTATCTTAAGTAGGTTGAGCAACTATATGTATTCCATTATTGCAATGGATATTGTGCTGGTGTTTCGCATATCTAGGCAATATTACCATAGCAATATTTCCTATACAATTATAGCTAACTTTTAGAATGCTGATGATGAGGTGAAATCTTAGCTTTGAAAGAATGAATTAGTTTCTCTCTCTCACCTACAATATGATGATCGTCATCATTGGGAATTTGATCATATCCAAAGGATAAGTTACAGTCAGTTAAGATAAAGTATTTCAAATAGAAAGTAATAGTGATGTTTCAAACAAGGGGTGTGGTTCTCAATGAGCTAACAGTATTGGTGATGCAAAATTCATATAAGATTCACAGATTCTGATAATCTCCTTGATTTTTGAGTGTTTCTGCTCAGTAATTTTCTGTCACTCTGTATGTATTTAAATCATGTTTGTCAAGTTTTATGTGTGCATTTGTTATCTCCCTGCATTCAGAGCACTCAAGTTAATAGAGCCTCTACAGTCACTCAACAAGCTAGAAATAGCAGCCAAATCTTCAACTCACATATTACCATCTTAATAAAAGACTCATCAGATAATGTTGTCCTTAATGTGCAAAAGAGATGGTCATGACTAGGGTGCCTTTGATCCATGGGTATACTCACTCAGTAGGTGACTTGAGACAAAACAATAACTGCAAAGTTGAACAGTTTGGTCTTTACCAAGTTTCACATGGTAGTATACATTCAATCTATTCATCACAAACCTACCTTGTTTTAACTTAGTTGTTGTAGTCCTTATGACCCTTTATTACTTAGTTTATCTGGCATATGTCTCTTATCTTTGAGACAGTTAAAGCTAACAATCTCTCACAAATTTATACCAGTTCTGATATCACTTCTAACTGTATTTGATATTTTCATTTCTGCTTTTAAATAAAATGCAATTCTTAACAAATTTTAACAAACTGTAGTGACAAATATATATTCTTTCTGTAAACATTGCTGTTTAAGGGGAAAATATTATTTTCTACAGCATGGAAGGCACATATTAGTCATTCAAAATCAAAAACACACAAACACTGTTATTTTCAATTTGTGTCAGTGACTAGGTTGCAGTTGATGCAACAAAAGTTTGGACACCAAATAATAAATATTTAATTGAATTTAACAGATTTAAATCATTTGCCAGGCAAATACAGCTCCAAAATTATTCTTGTTTGTTCATCATAATCATCCTTTAACATCCGTGTGTTGGGTGCTTTTAACTTGGTACCAACACAAGCACTTTTACATGGTGCTGGCATGAGTGGTTTATACATGGCACCAGCACAGGACTCTTGCAGGCCAATCCTCTTCAACAGGGGATACGGAAATTAACATTTCTGCTGGGGAGGACAGGTCTTTTAAGAAATAAAGAATGACAGGCATTATTTGCAATAATGAAATTTAATGTACAAGGTATTTTCATATGCATAAGTACAGTACAAAATGTCAACCTATTGAACTCCATCTAGAAAAGAAACAAGTTACCAACTCATGCTGTCAGGGGTAATCTAAACTAGTACTAAACTAGTTATCGGTATAAATAGTCAGCCTGGAGATTAGCAGCTATTTCAGGTTCCCATCTGTCACCATTTGAAAGTAACTTTTCTTTATTATAAAGTAATTCTTCTCGAGTTTCAGTGGAATACTCAAAATTGGGACCCTGAGAAAAAGAAAAAGGAATAGAAAATCATAAGGAAGTCTATCCAGAGCATTTTTGAAATTTTTACAAATGCATGACTACAAAAATAATTTAAACAAATCATCTACACTTTTATATCAAGATATAAATTCAAAGTAAAAAAGAGTCAACTTGAAAAAATTTTCAAGGTAATGAATGGTATAAGAAAATTATAGAAATTGATGATTAATATATTTGTCAGAAATGGATATCAGATATACTTCACACTGAAATTTAAATTATGGTAAATACCAATGCAGTCTTGTAAAATCAATGTTTATAATGAAAGATTTCATGAAGTAAAATTAGATTCCAAAATTAACTACAATTTTTCATTTAGCATATTTGGTAGAGACATGGCTGAATAGTTAAGATGTTCCCTCTGCAACCACAAGGTTTTAAGTTCATTCCTACAGCACAGCATCTTGGGCTGGTGCCTTCTACTACATTATCCAATATTTAGTGAGCAAATCTGGTAAACAAAAATTGTACAAACTTCAGTGTGTGTGTGTGTGTGTGTGCGCATGTGTGTATGAATGATTACATTCTGAAATTGCATAATAAAATTGTTGTCTTTTGTCATTTCCCAGTCAACAAACCATCTGGTGGCTCTGCACTTTAGAACACAAGTGGAATGGAAATTGTTTTACATAAAAATACAGCTTAGTATTAGAGGTAGGGAGGGCATTCAGCTGTAAAACAATGTCTCAACAATATGCATTCATCTAACCTTTGAACTTGAAACAAAGTCCATCAGAGAAATGGAACCAAGTCAATTATAGTGAAATTGTTACTACACTGAATACATGATTGTTTTAATTGCCTATTAAGAAGAGGAAGGGTGGCATCCATAACCCTTTTTAAGGGCTCCAAGACAGATGGGAGGAAATTCTTCCCATAGATTTGACCTAAATCCTAGCAATAAAGTGGACCCTGCTAAATGCACCCAAGGACCAGATTATGGGGCAAACTACCAAAGAACAGGAATAGTCCCTTTGATGAGCTTCCTTTCAGTTTCAGTTTATCCAATTTCATAGACAATGTTTTAGTTAACCCAAGGCTATGTTAAAAAACATTTGTTCAAGGCACTGTTCAGTTGGAATTGAACCCAAAACCATGTGTTTCCAAAACGAACTTCTTAACTACACAACCCTACTTGTGACCATGTTAATATCTGTTGAGGTTACATCCTGGTTGTGATTTCTAATGTTTCTTCAGTAAAAGTTTTAATTCGTTCATTTCTTTTACATCCACTTTTCCATGCTAGCATGGATTAGATGGATATATTGTTGAGGCATTGTTCTACAGGTGGGTGTCCTTCTTATCACCTAACCCTTACTTGTTTTTTCAAGTTAGGAGCCACTTATTTCACTTCTTTGAAAGCACAAAACCAAGATGTGATTTGTTGACAGAGGAAATAACAACAATCTCTCTGCTTGTAGCTCAACAATTTTCAAAGAAACACAAATGTAAACAAATGCAGACACACAAGTACACACACACACACATGCACATATACATAGGGCTTTGTGCAGTTTCTGTTTGCCAGATTTACACACAAGGCAATGGTTGGTTGAGGACCAAAAATGCCACACAGTGAGGCCTAACCTGAGACCATATGGTTGTGAAGCAAACTTCTTAACCAGACAGCTATGCCCGCACCTATTAACCTGAACAATATATGCGATAAGCACCAATTTGAGAGGAACAGAATAGAATGTTATACATTAAAATGATTTTTAAGGTAATGGAAACAAAATATATTTTATGAAAATTCACTTTCATTCTTCATCAAGATCTTACATGGAAAAATGGATATGAAATGGTGATGACAATACACATCCTTCACAAAGGCATTAGAGACACACATATATGGAATCAAAACAGTATTGTAGAGTCAGTTTGCATGAAAATTTAAAGACTACCATAGCTATAATTTGTATTTATTATTCATAAAATGAAAAGTAAACTTTTACCTCAACGATTGCATCAACAGGACAAGCTTCCTGACAGAATCCACAATAAATACATTTTGTCATATCAATATCATATCTGGTAGTTCTACGACTGCCATCAGCACGTGGTTCAGCTTCAATGGTAATAGCCTGTAGATATATATATATATATATATAATATATATGTACACATGCACACACACACATATATATCAAAGAAACAGAGAAAACAATTACGCTCTGCAGAAGTAAATATTTTATCTTCAACCTAACATCATAAAACAACTGATTTATACCAAATTTTTCTATACTAGTTTGACTGGAGTGATTGCTGAGAATTTAGATATTGACACATTTTAGGAACAAATGATTTTACAACTATATCTCTTTCATAACTATGAAAACAGCAGCTGGGTAGATTAACATTCATCTAACAGTGAATTTTTTTACAAGCACAAAGCAAGGTTTGAGCATATAACCATACACTTATTGTTCCAGTACCTTAATTATACCATACACTAAATTTCAAGTATTTTGGGGTTTTTTTAAAGTTTTTTACTCTATTTTTCAATGCTAGCATGAATAAGATATACCTTGCAAACTTATAACTTTTGCATTTTCTTAGATCAACTGAATTTACGGTTAATGCTAATACAATGGCAAACAGACTGAAGCAACTAGTTACCTGCTTTGCCCAGGTTCACAGATAGTGAAAAATTGTAGCATGGCTATTGTAAACCAACAAATTTAACAGTTCTTTTTTGGAACAGTGAATCTCAAAGCACAGAAAAAGTTGAAGGCTGCCTGTGGGACATTACAGGCCTGTGGAGACATGACAACTTTTGACTATTTCTCACCAAATGCAATTTAGAGTTTTATGTGCATCAAGATTCACTGTTCCAAAAAATAATTATTTCATGTTTTCTCAAAAGATTATAAATTCTAATGACATAAATAAAATTTAACAGTGCTATATGTTGTTTATGCATGCCTGTCCATGACCACAGTTAAACCTATGAATTTCCCTGAAACAGTTAATCAACTATCCCACTTCTTTCTCTTCACTGCTTTAGACATGAGTTTATAGAACTCTAAGTTGTCTCTAAGAGAGAAACTAAACAAATATTAAATTCTTAACAAAAGTTACTGCCAAAAAATATACAAATTAAAAAGCACAAACATTCTACCATTGGACCAAAACAACCCCTTGAATTTCTCAATCCATTTCTCAACTAGCAAGAACTGTATGTTGTTTACATTATTAAAATTTAGAAACTTAGAGAGAACATGAAATAATTTGCTTTTAACCCATTCAGTGTGGAATGAAGATATATCTACTCAACATTTCACTACCGTTAACTGCAAAGAGTGATTTTACTCCATAACTTTGAAAAAAACCCTCTCCGTCTGCTGCAAGAAGAGGAGACACCCTCCTGTGACACTTTTTAAAGACAAATTTTCAAATTTTCTTTATTTTTTTTTTCACATATTTCATCAAATATATCTTTACAGAGAGAGAATCAAATACTTTTAGTGGTGGATATGAAAACCATACCTGCAAGAGATACTCAAAAAGTATCTACAAAAGCAGAAAATATCAATTTTACCATTTGGCGGACAATTAATATCATTATGGGAATGAGCGGAAATTTAATTACATAATCAAACGGTTAATAAATAGTAGCGTTAAAAACACTACAATTTATAACCTTATCAACTGTTAAAAATAAATTATTTCAAATTCTCTCAAAGTTTCCAAATTCTTATGACATAAAATGGTTGGCATTAGGAAGGGCATCCAGCTGTAGAAACCATGCCAAATCAGACTGGAATTTGGTGCAGTTGACCAGCTTTGGTCAAACCGTCCAACCCAACAACAGACATTAAATGATGATGATCATGATAATGATGAACAACATACAATACTTGCTGGTAAAAACAGTTTTTAAAGTGAATAGAGAAATTTGACGGGTAGCTGTAGTTCCAGTGGTAGAACATCTGTCATGGTTACAGAAGATATATGTTCAAGTCCCATAGGCAGCCTTCAATTTTTTCTATCCAAATGGATTTTTGACCCAATGTTTACACGCTATTATTTATAGCTTTATCTACTTTGAGTTGGACCATTAAAAACGAATTATAAATTAACCTTTTTGTTACCAACCCGGCTGAAACCGGCTCTGGCTCTGAGTACAAATGTCTTGTTTTCATAAGTTTTGAATTAAAATCTTCCACTAAACCTTAGTCACAATTTATGTTCCTAACACTAACTGAATGATAACTAAGTTATTTTACTGAATTCTTTGTTATATTTGAAGTAACTGAAAGAAACAGAGAGCATCTCAAAATAAATACAGTAACAAAAGGGTTAAACTACTATAATTCTGAACAGTTAAAATACGATATCATCATAAATAATCTAGATAAATCATGCAATTTCTGATCTGTTACCTGAGCTGGGCAAATAGCTTCACAAAGCTTGCAAGCAATGCATCTTTCTTCTCCAGATGGATACCTGCGTAAAGCATGCTCCCCACGAAATCGTGGACTGAGTGGGCCTTTCTCGAAAGGGTAGTTGATTGTGGCAGGCTCTTTGAAAAGATGACCAAAGACAAGTGCAAGACCTAGAAATGAAAGAGAAAAAAAGAAATAACCAGGAATACCTTGAAATATTTTTGCAACATACTTTCACACATGTCATTCTACTATAGACCCAAGCCAACCATAGCCTTGTGCATGAACTTAGTAGATGGAAACTGAAAGAAGCTTGCTGTGTGTGTGTGTGGGGGGTGTCTGTTCCTGCATAAAACATGTCCAGGCTGTTTACTGTTCAATAGATTAGGAGTTTATTACCTTGCTTGGTAACAAGGGGTGATTAGTGACAGGAGGGAATCTGGCCATAAAAAAAAACACTGTCTCAATGTACTTTCATCTGACCCATGCAAGCAGGGAAAAGCAGACATAAAAATAATGATGATGACACATACACACACACATATATATATATATATATATATATATACACACACACACATGCACATACAACATAGAGCAAAATCACTACCATAAAAGATAAACTCTAAATAATCTTACCACCGATCATTTCTCCCCAGAAGGTTGTTCTTGCGGCTCGATCTGTGATATCAGCCCACTTCATGCTAGGCTCAGGAGGACTTACATCCTCTGAAAAGAGATCATGTGCATCACGATTAGAGATTATTACCAATATTAAGAAAGGCAACAAGCAGTAGACATTGTACAAAACAAAACAAATAATTATCATTCAAAATAGAAAAGTGTTCAATAAAATGATAAAGTATAAAACATAATAAATTCATATTACACAGGAGATGACAAAGGATTGAGATATCTGGTGCCTTGCTGTACTCAAGACCAGTCCACCACAGCAAAATTGATACTGGAGCTGGGGTTACACAAAAAGCATCCAGTGCACTTTGTAAAATGGTTGACATTAGGAAAGGCATCAAGTCATAGAAATCATGCTAGAACAGACAATGGAGCCTGGTGTGGTCCCTGGCCTTACCAGCTCCTGTAAAACCATCCAACCCAAAACCAGCATGTAAAACAGACGTTAAATGATAATGATGATGCTGATGATGTGATGGACAAAGTTTGACAATATCTTTATATATGATTTATAATGGAGGTTTTTCAATGCAATATTGTAGTTTAATAGAAGGAAAACAAAAATCCATTGCTTGATTTAGCACCACCACCAATAACAACCCCTCTAGACTGCCTTTCACAAAGCCCATTATGCTGTAAACATTCAGATCAGATCTTCCAACTGAGGAAACTCAATATTTTAATAAGATGCTTCCTACTGCAGCAGCCCAGGAGTCGTAGTTTCTTCTTCCCCATCCCTACTTTCCAAAGTCATGAGCACTGTCAAAAAGAATCATGAGCCAAAGAATCATCAACATTATTTTTATGTCCACGGTATTTCACCCATCACTGCATTCTGAGTTCAAATTCTGCCGAGGTCGACTTTGCTTTTCATCCTTTCGGGGTTGATAAATAAGTACCAGTTGAAAACCCTGAGGTCAATGTAATTGGCTTATCTCCTCCCTCAAAATTGCTGCCCTTGTGGCAAAATTTGAAACCATTATTTCTTATGTCTAATTTTCCATACTGGCATTGAGTTGGATGGGTTTCATGCAACAGCATTTTATAGCCCTCTTGTCACCAAACATTTTAGTGACCTCTTATGACATGGTATACTCACCCCAATACAAGCCATAAAATACATAGAACTCCTTATATTTGACTGCTATCAAATTCAATAACCTAATTCCCCTACCCTAATTTTTTTCTTTTTCTTTTAAAAATGCCATGCAAACAGGCATAGGACAGACAAGGTTCAGAAAAAGAAAATTTTTGGTACTAAGGTTATGCTGGTACAGTACTTAATGATAAAAAAGACATAAGTTATTAAAAAACAAAAAAAATCACCAGTCTACAGTTCATGTAGCACTGAATAAATGGAAATACTTCTAAGATTAAGAACTGACTCAAATCATGACGACCCATGCAATACATGCTAGCATGGAAAGTAGATATCAAATGCTGGAGATGAGGTGCTGAATACTACCATTGACAGGGTAGTATTCAAGTTGATTCGAGTTATATCCCTTTATGTTAAATTCAACTGCCTTTTGCCACTTAGGAGACAATAAAATTAGTACTTGAAAAATATTGGTGTTGGTATATATAAATCAGTCAACTAAAATCCTTAAAGGTGATGCTCCAGCATGACTGTAGTCCAATGACTGAAACTAGTAACAAAATAAAAATGCAAAAAGATAGTTTAAAAAATCTTACATGGGCACAGGCAAAACTTTGTGGCTAATATTTCGATTCCACTGTGTGGCACCTTAAACATATGTCTTCTGTAACCTCTTCATTGTTATAATGATTAGCCACAGAGCACTTTCTGCCCTCAGATTGTGTCTACTTAAATCAGGATGCAAACTCTTTTTTGGGATCGATGAAGAGGCTACTTCACTATTGATAGCAGTTTAGACAGGATTTTGAACTCGGGAAACATGGAACTAGAATAGACATCATCATCATCATCATCATCATCGTTTAATGTCCAGCTTCCATGCTAGCATGGGTGGAACAGAACACAATTCTACCAATCCACTACCCTGGATTCAAGGAGACCAATTCCTTGTGAGTGGAATTTGGTAGAAAGAAACTGTGTGAAAGTCCATCACAAATAAATATATATGTAGAGAATTCACAAAAAAAACAAAAAGACGAAGACAGGTGGTGTAGACAACAAACAGATGTATTAGTTTAACTCCTTTGTTCATTCTTTCAGGACTGATAAAATAAAGTACAAATTGAACACTTGGGTTGATGTAATCAACTTAACGTCCTGAAAATTGCTGGTCTTGTGCTAAAATTGGAAAGAATTATGAAAGTAAGATCAAACAGTGATGAATAGATTTGTTACTGAATATTACAAGAAATACTGACAAGGTTAAAAGTTGCAGCCTCAGTTTAATCATTTTGATAAAAATACTGCCATGGAATATTTCCTTACTGAAAAAGTCTGTAGAGAAACAGAAAAACTATAAAAATTTATGAGAGAATCAAATAAAAATATCATAAACACCAGTTCCTGAGATAGATCCTACTCCTTATTTTAGAAATGATTTAAGAAGTCAATGGAATAGTTTTAACATATACACACACTGTATTCATCTAAAACCTTACTCTAAAGTATTAAGTTCTAACTACTGGTTATTAGCATTGCTATGCCTAAGCAAAATCATTATATATATATATATATGTCTATGTATGCATGCATTATTAAGTCAACAAATTTAAAATAAATTCTATACTTACTCCATAGTGATCTATTGGGAACAATTGATGTAGCACGAGTAGAATGACATAGTATTTGATGGGCTGTAAAGAAAATGCATAAAGTTAGTCTTAAAACAATATAAAGTTAACACAACTGATGGAGCTTTACATTTCACTTCTGAGTGAAAGGTATTCCAGCCAGTTGTAGCCTATCTTTTTAGGAGTCATTATCATCATCATTTAACATCCACTTTCCATGCTGGCATGGGCTGGGCGGTTTGACTGAGGACTGGTGAGCCAGAGGCTGAACCAGGCTCAATCTGATCTGGCAAAGTTTCTACAGCTGAATGCCCTTCCTAACGCCAACCACTTCGAGAGTGTAGTGGGTGCTTTTACGTGCCACCAGCACGAGGGCTAGTCAGGTGGTTCTGGCTCAAAAGGTGTTTTTTACATGCTACCTGCACAGGAGCCAGTCCAGCGGCACTGGCAATGACCATGCTCGAATGTTGTTTTTCACGTGCCACTGGCACATGTGCCAGTAGGACGACTCTGGCAACGATCACATTCAAATGGTGCTTTCATATGCCAGCGGCATGGGAGCCAATCTGTGGCCCTGGCAACGATCACGCTTGGATGTGCTTTTAACGTTCCACTGGCATGAGTGCCAATTAGGCGGTACTGTCATCAGCCACATCAGCAATTTTGATTTGTTTTCACTTGCCTCAATAGGTCTTCACAAGCAGTGGGCCAGGTTCACATCACATTTGGATGTTCTTTTAACATTCCACTGGCATGAGTGCTAATCAGGCAGTACTGTCAGCGATTTTAATATTGATTTCACTTGCCTCAATAGGTCTTCGCAAGCAAAGTTTATTGTCCAATGAACGAGGGGTAATCATAAGTGGGCTGGTTACACCCACTGGCATAGGCCATGGGCTCACTTGGCTTGTTGGGTCTTCTCAAGCACAGCAAAGGTCTCAGTCACTAGTCATTGCCTCGGTAAGGAGTATTTAGGATATTTTCTAAAGTGGCTTTTTAGTTATTTTTTAAGAAGATAGGAGGTAATTTTAATGAGATTTGGCTGTTGTTTCTTACCATGTAAAAGCTACCTTGTTGGCTCAAATATTTCAGTCTATCAAGTGTTAGAACTTTAGAACTTCTGTTTTGTCAATTATAACAAACCACCCATTAAAAGGAGTAATCTTGTTCTTGAATGATTCCAGGTCAGTACTTATCAAACAAACCTCATAACAAACAGGCAGCTATCCAAAAGACTGGGTACAATCTATGGCTAGATCTAGTTGAGATGACATTCTGACATGTCATGTATATCTATCAGTGTTTGATGGAGACTGACTTCAGTTCACAACACTTCAACAGAAAACGCAGTCACACGAGAGCCACAGAATGATGACTGTTCCCTCTATGCTACACCATCCATGTGCCCTTCCAACTGGGGAAAGTATGAAAGTGGCAGTATTTCACAATTGCAGACATGTGTGATACTACTACAGTAAAAGGCTTGCCATTTGTTTGTAGTTCCAAAAATGTTCACATCAAGCGGGATCAAAGTTATGACTTGCATGTGGTCTAGTTTGAAGTAAAGAAAACTTGCACAGCATCATAAACACTCTCAAGTTCCAAATTATCTGAAAATTCAGCAGCAAGTGACAGTTGCTGGATCCAGCTAATTTGGGATGAGATGAGATGGTAATGAGACTAGAAGCAGGAGTCACTGGACACACAGTAGAATTTGTCAAGGAACCGTTTGCAGAGCTCCACTCTGATAGTTCTATCAAGATTGCTTCCCTTAACCTTCTACTATACCAAGAACTCACAAAACAATGTTATTATTTAACTCCTAGTTGAAGGCGTATCAATGGTCATTGTGTACTCCTCTGACACAGTTCTCAGGGTCATTAAAGCATACAAACAACCACACCACAACAATGACTGGATCTTGAAGTGAACAATCCATGATGGAACAAATATATTGTTTATAAACTTAAATTGTTATTTCTTTGGATTGACCAACTGTGGTTGGCCTATGAGTGCTCTAAGTATATTTTGTGAACTGCTTTTTCTTCATTTTCAATCTTCTATATATGCGATGTGCTAATGTTTTTGAATGTGACGATTGATTGTTATTGATGCTCTCTGATGTTGCTTGTAAAAAAAGTAAAAAGGTGTATTTCGAGTCAGGTTCCAGTGTGACTGACAAGCTTTGCGCTTAGATGGAAGGGAAGATGTTACTATATCATCTGTGTATGAGGATGTGATATGTATATTTTACGGAGGTATAGCACTGTCGTGGAGTAAGAGTTAGAAAAAAAGTAAAGGGACAGATACTTGTGGTACTCTGTTAACGAAGGTGGGGAGTGCCGAAAGTTTACGTTGTAAATCGACCTGCTAGAAATAGCAGCTACATCTTCAAATAACACTATATAACTTAAAGAAAGGAAGGACACATTGGATGAGTTTAAAATCTAAATTTGCTTCCTAAAACACAAATACATACACACCTGTAACCGTAAACAAATTATACCAATAAGATTTGAATACAAAGAATCAAATACATTTTAAATAAATAGAACTACGTTTATTATTATGCTCCAGTTTATGCAAAATAAAGAGGAAAAGAAACAAGACTTATTTTAATCGAGTATTCTGCTATGCTTACGACTTGCATTGGACAATATCAGACTGCGGAGTCTACTCAGTTCACACAACACCCAAGTACATCGGAATATTGTGAATAATAAAGTTGAATTATGGATTATATAAAACGAAATGAACCACAAATTCAACACATATGACTAGAATTGTACAGTCATTGAAAAACATTGCTAGAAGTTGTCTGTGTCAGCTGAGTGAGCTAGAAGAAAACAAATCAGATTTTTAAGACTGCACTGAGAGCACTGAAGGACGAAGCTTCCAAGGTTGTGGAAGAAAAACACTGAATGCTGTATTGACTCAGTGGATTTTGTAGAAATCTATTTTGTAATTAAACAACCTAAGCTGCATTTGCTTATCAATTACAAATTTTAAAAAAAAATTTTAATAATAGACTTTTACCTGAACGTCCCGTCGAATATATCTTTAAATAATTCGTCATATCTGCTACAAAATACGTCACCAAAATGCTGATCAAGGGGAGTTAACTACAAATTAGAGTTTCGTTTCGGAATTACTATAAAATATGGAATACCTGAAGGAACATAATTATTATGTGGTGATACTTTATTGATGTGTGAGGGTGAAACAGTGGAAACGAACTTTTTTTTTTTATAAATAATCTACTAGAACATGACAAATACATCTCTGATTAGTTAAGAATTTTAAATACTAATAGAATTTTAAAATACTAATAGAATTTTAAATCAAGAATTTTAAATACTAATAGAAAAGTTCGACACAATTTCTATGTAATTTACAATTTTCAAGCCAAAACATTGATTACAGTGCGTCTACATTCCTTCTAAATCTTGATAAAACATATTATCAGATATATCATATTCTTTCCTCTGAAGTCATATTAATTACTAGGTAAAATGAAAACGTGAACACCGGTTTCTCGTGTTTATATTATACGACGTCCATCCCACGTGTTTGGTCGTCAAAATGGATGGCCATTCTTTATTCCGACTCCTCGGAGTTGGTGCGAAATTTGACTTAAAGCGCTTTAAGTCTGATGCTCAGAAGCTTAAGGTAATTATTAAGATGTTCATTTTTATATTATCGGTTTTATGTACTTATAAATAATAGATAATCACCCTATTGAGATGAAAAGATAACGTGTCACAACTTCCTCTTAATTTTGGAACTTATTCTTATAATTTTGCAAGTTGCTTATAAATTGTTTTTGATTATCTACTTCTTTTCACAATTTCAAACACAACGACTGATATATTCTTGTTTATTATAATTATTATTAGTAGTAGTATATAGAACATGTGTGTGTTTATATCAAATATGCATGGGGTATGCATCTTTGCATCGATCACAAAACATGGTAACTAATAATGTAAATCAATAATTATTTGTCTTACGTCAACCAAAACTTTTGTTCCACATACTGTTGCCTTTCTCTGTCGATTTATCACTGCTTCAACAGCGTTTGCTCTCTTGAACTAACTTGTTTCATGCTAACTTTTACCCAGGCCTATTCAACAAGCTCGTCTTTCTTCATGTTACCTCTGTTGTGTCTTGCCACCAGATCCCATGCTAGCTACTATAACCAATCATTCTTCCATTAAGTGGTCAACCCAACTTCTCTTCGGTCTTTTTTTTTTTATTATTTCTTTGCACACATTGACTTACATTTGGTCAAGCTGAGCATAAACTGTATTAATCTTAGCAATCTTGGAAAGCTTCCAGATTAAGCCATAAAATTATTTTACATTCTAAGTTAGTCCATATAATTTTACTTGGCTGTGTGGTAAGTAGCTTGCTTACCAACCACATGGTTCCGGGTTCAGTCCCACTGCGTGGCACCTTTGGCAAGTGTCTTCTACTATAGCCTCGGGCCGACCAAAGCCTTGTGAGTGGATTTGGTAGACGGAAACTGAAAGAAGCCCGTCGTATATATGTATGTGTGTCTGTGTTTGTCCCCCCACCATCGCTTGACAACCGATGCTGGTGTGTTTACGTCCCCGTAACTTAGCGGTTCGGCAAAAAGAGACCGATAGAATAAGTACTAGGCTTACAAAGAATAAGTCCTGGGGTCGATTAGTTCGACTAAAGGCGGTGCTCCAGTATGGCCACAGTCAAATGACTGAAACAAATAAAAGAGTAAATATATATATATATATATATATATATATATATATACATATATATATATATATATAAGTGCAGTGCAGCCAAATAGTTAAAAAGTTTGCTTCACAACCAGAAGGTCCTTGATTCAATCTCCCTGCTTGTCATTTTGGGCAAATGTCATTTCTCATGGCCTCAAATTGATCCCTGCTACGAGTGAAACTGATGGATTGTACTTATAATTTTAATAAAATTCAACCATGTCTCATACTGTGTCACGCTGATTTTACCTGTGAATTCAGTTAAGGGTGCACATCTCTGAAATATTCAGTCACTTAAATACTATTTCATTGAGCAGGTAATCTCATTGATTGAACAACTGATAGAAAGCTAAGCATGGTTTTGCTTATGTTTCAGTTCTTAAATCATGATGGATTTTATTGTTATTTGTTACTCCATTTTATTATGAATATATTTTGAAGCAGCAGTTCCTCTTCTGAAAGCTGGATTCTTATCTTGTTAAAGCCCAGTATTTATCAGTTACTCCAAAACATGATTTATGTTTAATTTATTCTCTCATATTTCTTGCAGTTAATTAAGACAGATGTAAAAGAAATCAAACCTGAAACTGATTCTACCTTATTAGAAGAAACCTCTACCACCAATACAGAATTGTCAAAGAAAAAAAGATCTAGAAAAGTTGAAGGTAATATTGGTTTCAAATTTCGGCACAAGGCCAGCAGGTTCAAAGGTGGGGGTAAGTCAATTACATCGACTTGGTGCTCAACTGGTACTTATTTTATCAACCCTGAAAGGGATTGAAGACGACATCGATCTCAGCAGCATTTGAACCCAGAACATACAGACGGACAAAATGCTGCTAAGAATTTTGTCCTGCATGCTGATGATTCTGCCAGTTTGCCACCTCCAGTTGAAGGTAACATTCATAATAAAGTTGTCGCTATTGCTATCACAGAAGATAGGAAGTTGTGACCATATCACAGCTTTTCTGTAAACATTGGTTTGTTGGGATACAACAGTATATTCATTTTAATCTAAGGAGAAAATGTGGGACTTTAAAATATAATTTAATTTTTGGGGTATGATATTACAAAAATAAATTTCGTATATATTATTTTTTTAATTTAGTACTTCACTAGTATATATTATAGTAGATTTGGATAAAAGACCTGAACTACTTTAAGGTATTGGGGCACATTAGTCTACTGTTCATTTCAACTTCACCACTTTCATTTGTGTTTCATGTTATGTCACCAAATGAGAATTACTGGAGCTTACCTAAAACAAGAATATTTACACATTCGACATTAGAACCAATTCGAATGTGTTTTGATGAAATGGTCTGCAGATTGGTCTCACCAATATGTTAATAATGAATCGTCTTTTTTTCTTTCCACTAGAGCTAGATGAGGATGATGAAGGTGACATTATTTTTTATAAACAGAAGAAAGTACAAAAAACAGAACCTGATAAAGGAAATTCTGTGAAGAAAGTAACTAAAAATAAAGACTCATTGGTAGGTGTATAAAGCTCATTTTCAGTTTGCTGGCACACATTTTTTAACATTCATGTTTCATGAGATCTACAAAAGTATTCAAAATATTAAGTCATCCCATAAATAATGCGGTTTTTTTATACTTCTTTTATTTTTCAAAATTAAGATAAAGTTCTTTTTTAATCTGAAATATATACTCCTTCATTTTCTACAATGCTCTTCCATCAATCTGATAGACTTGCAAGACCCCTCTTCCAAAATTCACTTGTCCGTGATGAAAAATACTCCTCCAGTACTGTTCTGACCTCAACTACAGAATTCATATTTTTTCTGTCAAAATGATTTTGAAGACTGCAGAATAAATGACAATCAGATGGGGCAATATGGTGGGTGGGGCATCGTTGCCCATTCAAACTCCTCCAGCCTTTGGAATGTCATCCTCGCTGTATGTGGCTGAGCATTATCTGGATGGAAGAACATCTTTCGTCTTGAAACCAAAGATGGTCGTTTTTCTTCTAGTGCTGACTTAAGCCACTCAAGCTGCTCGCATTAAATCTCCTTTTTTATTGTTTGGTTTGGGTTTAAAAGTTCCAAGTGGACTAAACCTTTCATATATCACCAAACAGATAACAACACCTTACGTAGGTGAAGACTTTCTTTAGCCTGGGGTGCCAATGTTTCTCCTTCCCCTACCCACTGTCTTCGGCACTTGACTTTTTTATAGAGAGCCCATTTCTCGTCACCAGTCTCTATTCAGTCCAAAAAAGGTTCATTCATGAGACGTGACAGCAAAGAAGAGCACACATTCAATCTCTGTGTGTGATTAGACTTGGAAAGTATATGAGGAACCCATTGACCCAATTTGCTGACTTTTCCAATGGCACACAAGTGTTGTCAATAGTTAAATGACCAACCCAAGCTTCTTTTCTAGTTCTTCAACAGTTACAATGGGATCTTGTTCCACCAGCGTTTGCAGAATGTCTTCATCGAGCTCTACAGATCTTCCAGGACAAGGCTCATCTTCTAGGCTGTAGTTTCTGGCTCAGAATTTCTGAAACCACTGCTGACACTGTCTTGCGCTTATTGTCTGATCCCCATATACTGCATTAATATTCCTTGCACTTTCTATTGTATTGCTGCCTTTACTGAATTCATAAAGTAAAATATACTGAATATGCTCCTTTGTCACTTCCATTATAGCTTTGAAAAAATAACTGTTAAAATTGAACTGCACTTTTCAAAACTTGCAATAAGAATAAGGGCATGGTAAAATTACTACTTGCTTTGATAGCAAGTTGATGCAAGTAGTTTATCCCGTCCCCTCCAACTTTTAGTTTATGCAGTTGAAAAAACACATTATTTATGGGATGACCCAATATTTTAAACTACAGAGAAATCTATTCTAACTAATTGAAATACCTTGTTCTTTCTCTTTTCTCTTATTTTACTTGTTCTAGTCAGGGACTAAGGGCATACTGTGGTACTGCCATGAAGGGTTTTAGTTGACCAGACTGACCCCAGTACTTACATTTTTTAAAGCCTTGTATTTATTTTATCAGTGTCTTTTGCTGAACTGCTATGTTATAGAGATGTAAACAAACCAACACTAGTTATCAAGTGGTGGTGGGTGACAGACACAGAGACACACAGACTGCTGATATGTGTTGTGTGTTTAAACAGATCACCTACTTGTTTCTCTGGGATTGATCAAATGATGTAGACAGCTCTGATAAGAACCCAGTAAGGTTTGAAAATTGATTAAGGCTGTTTATCATTTTTCTTTCAATCAACAGATAGTTGAATTTGCTATGTTTAGTATGTGGGTTTGCATATATTATGTCATACCTTGATACTGCATGGACTGAGATCCTTGTAGACAGGCCACTGATATTAAATAAAATATTAAATGCTTATAGCATACAAATTAGTAGCTCCAGTCTTTTGAAGTTACTGGGTTTGTTGTGTATATAAACAGTTTGGCCACTTGTTTCTCGGAGATTGGTCAGCTGATATAGAGACCTCTAATGAGAACCTGATAAGGTTTCAAAATCATGGCTGTATGGTAAGAAGCTTGCTTCCCAACCACGTAGTTCCAGGATCAGTCCCACTGCATGGCATCTTGGGAAAGTTTCTTCTACTATAGCCTCAGGCCGACCAGAGCCTTGTGAGTGGATTTGGTAGACAGAATCTGAAAGAAACCCATCATATATATATGTATGTATATATATACGTGTGTGTGTGTGTTTGTCTCCCCCATCACCACTGGACAATCAGTGTTGGTGTGTTTACGTCCCCATAACTTAGCGGTTTGGCAAAAGAGGCCAACAGAATAAGTACCAGGCTTAAAAAATAAGTACTGGAATTGATTCATTTGACTAAAAATTCAAAGCAGTGCCACCAGTATGGCCGCAGTCTAATGAGTGAAATAGGTAAAAGATAAAAGAAAGCGGTTTGTCATTTTTTCAATCAACAGAGAAATAGTTAAATTGGCCCTGTTTGTATGTCTATTTAATTGGTTTATATATATATATATGATGGGCTTCCATGTGGTTTCCATCTACCAAATTCACTCACAAGTCAATGGTCCACACAACCATGTGGGTAAAAATTTTTTGGAAAATAAAAACAAAACTTTAACAATTTCTATTTTCTTTTCCATTATATCTACTAATTAGATTATACTCCTGTAGAACTTATATTTAGTTCTTTATTTATTATTTCATTGTATTATTTGTTCACATTATTCATTTCTAGGAAACTCTGATTCGCAAGAAAAATAAAATCCATGTGCATGGTTTTGATCCCCCACCACCAGTAACAGATTTTGAGCAACTGAAAAACTACAGCATCCATCCAAGACTCTTGGAGAATGTGAAGAAAGTTGAATACACCAAACCTACTCCCATTCAAATGCAAGCAATACCAGTGATGATGCGTGTAAGTAAAAACTTTGCATCCCTTTAAAACATGTTGATATTCATTTTTATAGATTTATAAGCAATGATACTAAATAATGTGATATGTAGCTAGAATGGTGAGGATAAAATGCTAACATTTCAAGACAGTGAACTGGCAGAATCATTAGCACATCACGCAAAATGCTTAGCAGCATTTCATCCATCCTTACATTCTAAGTTCAGCTTCTACCAAGGTTCACTTTGCCTTTCATCCTTTCAGAGTCAATTAATTTAAGTACCAGTTGGGCGCTGGGGTTAATATAATCGATTTACCCATCCCCTGAAATTGCTGGCCTTGTGCCATAATTTGGAACCAATATTAATACATTTCAGAGCAGTGGATTGGTGGAATCATAGGTGCAAGCATGGCTGTGTGGGTAAGAAGTTCACTTCCCAACCACATGGTTTCAGATTCAACCCACTATATGGTACCTTGGGCCAACCCAAGCCCTATGAGTGGATTTGGTAGACAGAAGTTCTGTCATATGTATATATGTGTGTGAAAGTGTTTGTGCCTCCTTTGATAGATTGGATGGATTACATAATAATGGGGTCCAATTCCACTGCATGGGAACCTTGGACAAAGTCCTCAACAATAGCTGTAACTTGAGCAAAGCTTTGTGAGTGAAGTGTGGGAATTAAAATCTGTATGGAAATATGGAAACCCATCCAGAGAATTTTTATTGTTTTGGGTGTTAGACTTAATTCACTGCCTGGTTTTAGAGCTATCAACAGATTCTCTGATTCTTCTAACAGAATCCACTTTGTTGCAATCATTTAGGCCAAGTTCCTGATCTGAAATGAATTTCCTCCTTTATGCTCACCAATCTTAAAAGGTTTATAGACTCTGATCTTGTTCCTCTGGTTAAGCCACTAAAAAAAAAAAATTAGATACTATAACAGGATGGAAATATTTCATAAGTTCATTATAAGAATGATAAAGTGATATATTAGAGGAAGAAAGAATAAAAAAAACCATGAAATGAAATTAGTATGGAATATATGAATGTCATTATACTCGTTACATTGATGAAAAAAAGGAAAGAAATGTTAAGCAAAATAAAAACAAAACTTGTTTTAATTTTTATAAACATTAATTAGTAAAATGGAATTTTTTTTTTTTTTTGTTCACTTAATTTATATTTCTTATTTTGTTACTTCTTTCCAGAGACGAGAGGTTATGGCATGTGCCCCAACTGGTTCTGGTAAAACAGCAGCATTTGCATTGCCTGTTTTGAACTATCTTAAAGAACCAAGAAATAGTGGTATAAGATCTGTGATACTAGCCCCTACTCGAGAACTGTCCAATCAGGTACCTTTTTTTTTTTTTTACATATTCCTTGTAGCTGCTTTATTTGAGTTATTGATATTGTCATCATTTAACATCCACATTTCCATGCTTGTATGGGTTAGATGGAATTTGTTGGGGCAGATTTTCTATTTCACAAACCATCACCTGTTTCCATGCAAGGTAATATTTCCCATCACCAGACATATATTTTATGGAAGACTGGAAATAAACACGCTCGTTCACAACCATCACATGATATAAAGACATAGTTACAAACATACACACACTCGTGCATACATACATGCATGCACGACAGGCGTTTTTCAGTTTCCATCTTAACTACATAGCCATGCCTGCACTTGTGTGTGTGTGTGTATGTATAATATATATATATATATATATATGTGTGTGTGTGTGTTACATTATGATGCCGGTGTCACGTAACTGTCACCCATGCCAGTAGCACAAGAAAAGCACTTTTTCAAGCATTGGACCTCATGGAGGCAATGTTGGTGATGCTAGTGTCACGTAACTAGCACCCATGCTGGTAGCATGTACGAAGCATCTTTTGAGCGTTGAGCCTCACAGAGACTATGACAAATGACCAAGACCTTTGACAATATGCCATCCCTGAGTAGAAGACCCATCAAGTCAAGTGAAATCGTAGTCATGGCAGATACTGGTGTCACAATACTGACACCCATACCAGGGGTACGTAAAAAAACACCCATTACACTCTCAGAGTGGTTGGTATTAGGAAGTGTATCCAGCTGTAGAAAGCATACCAAATCAGACTGGAGTCTGGTGCAGCCCCTCAGCTTACGAGCCTTGGTCAAACCATCCAACCCATGCCAGCATGGAAAACAGACGCTAAATGATGATGATATATATATGTATGTGTATGTATATATATATATATATATATATATATACACACACACACATATATACACTTAATTTCCTTATCAGATATACCAAGAAATGCAGCGCCTATCTGAGGGACTTGGACTGCGAATTTATTACATTAAAAAAGCTAACCTAAAGAAAATTGGACCAAAGACATTCAGCAAGAAAGGTATGGTTTATTTTTCCTTTCCTTTTTCATAATTGAAGTTATATTTAATTATTCAAAATATACCCTGCTGGGTGGTTGGTGATAGGAAGGGCATCCAGCTGTAAAAACCTCACCAAAGCAGACACAGAAGTATGGTGCAGTGTTCTGCCTAGCCATAATAGTTCTTAGCAACACTGTCTCTTCGTTTTCAAATTGCTCTGTCCAGCTAACTGTAAATAGGTAAGGCAGATAGGAAGAACTAGCTGTTGGTGATTAGTGAGCTTTCTCTGTCAAATTCAATTCTCCTTTTTCAACTTTTGGGAAGGAACAAACTAAGTGAAGCTGACTTGTCTTAATGTGAATCTGAGAGGCCAAACAAGCTGAAGCAGTCTATAGTTATTTTAGATATGGTATCATATATGTGATTAGAGTATTGTATCCTAAATATAGAAGTTGTTTGTATTCATCATGAAAATGGCAGAACAGACGCAAGTTTAGGGATGTGAAGAAAACAAAATCATTGAAGAACTGATTTCTTTTCCAAGTAAAAGTCTCAGATTTATTGAAGAATAAAATTTCCCTACATTTGTACCTTTCTTGAAAGTTATTTTTGAAGTGAAATGGTTACAACTTTAGTAAAAGTAGGGTTACAGTTCATACTTTAGTATTACATTACATTGCTTTCAAGAATGCAGAACAATTTAAAACAAGAAGACAGTTAGTGTCATCATCATCATCATCATTTAGTGTCTATTTTCCATGCTGGCATGGGTTAGATGGTTTGACTGGAACTGGTAAGCCAGATTGCTGTACCAGGCTCCAGTCTGTTTTGGCTTGATTTCTATGACTGGATGCCTTTCCTAATGCTAACCACTCCACAGTGTACCAGTTGCCTTTTACATGTCACCAGCCCTGGCTATGACTATGATTTCACTTAGCTTGACATGTCTTCTTAAGAACAGCAAATTGCTAGAAGTCTCAGTCACTTGTCATCGCTTTCGTGAGACTCGACATCCAAAGATCAAATTTCACCACCTCATCCCACGTCTTCCTGGGTCTACCTCTTCCATAGGTTCCCTCCACAGTTAGAGGTCGACACTTCTTTACACAGCTGTCCTTGTCCAAAATGACGGATCTCTTAAGTACTTATGAGATATATAATTAATTATAACGATAATATTAATAAGTTCAATTAGAGTTTGGTGTATATGTAATTGTAATTGCAACAGGATGCCAGTCCATTGCAAGATTAACTTCCCAGCTGTTGCTGATATGCGTTTAAAGCTGAGTGGACTGGAAACCCATAAAATGAGGTGTTTTACTGAAGAACACAGCACACTTCCCAGTCTGAGAATTAAAAGCATGATCGTATGGTCATGAGTGCAACACCTTGACCAATAAACGACACACCTTCAGATTTCATATAGAAATGCCTAATCTTAATTTTGTTTTTTCTTTTGTATTTCTTTGTAGATATTTTGGTGACGACCCCTCAAAGACTTGTTTTTGTCCTTTCTCAAGAACCACAAATCCTCTCTCTAAGCAGGTTGGTCTTTGATTTTGTATTTTATGTCTGTGTGTGTGTAAATTTTCTTTGACTTTGCTTCACTTTTTCTTCTTATTGCAATTGTAAATATATTTAAAACAAAATTTGCAATAAAGTATTTTTGGCTATTAGACCTTTTATGCTACTTGCATTTCCATAACCACCTAGTTATTGAATGCTTTTAGCAGAGTTCACGCTATTACAGATGTTCAAATCAGTTACCCAGTCCTTTCTTGACACACAATTTACTTGCAGACAACACCAGTTGCATCAATATCAAGGAGGGCTTTTGAAGATCATACTCGCTCTCTCTCTCTTTTACTTGTTTCAGTCATTTGACTGCGGCCATGCTGGGGCACCACCTTTAGTCGAGCAAATCAACCCCAGGACTTATTCTTTGTAAGCCCAGTACTTATTCTATTGGTCTCTTTTGCCGAACCGCTAAGTGACGGGCACATAAACACACCAGCATCAGTTGTCAAGCAATGCTAGGGGAACAAACAGAGACACACAAACACACACACATATATATATATATATATATATATATATATATATATATATATATATATATATATACATATATACGACGGGCTTCTTTCAGTTTCCGTCTACCAAATCCTCTCAAGGATTTGGTCGGCCCGAGGCTATAGTAGAAGACACTTGCCCAAGATGCCACGCAGTGGGACTGAACCCGGAACCATGTGGTTGGTAAGCAAGCTACTTATCACACAGCCACTCCTGCACCACTCATAAGCACTATTTTTTTTGTTTTTTTATAAGTTAAAGTTTTTAATCAGTATTTATAATTTAAAGAAAAGATCTTTCGACCATGGGAAACTCAAAAAGAATCTGTGTACATTTTGCTTTGAGCAGAAATAATTTTGGTGAGAAGCTTTTAACAAAATATCCTGTTCTTAATTAAGTTTATTTGATGAAAACAGAGCCCTAATTTGATTGTGCCTTTCTTGACCTAATATTTACATTTTAGATTTGAATTATAGTTTATTTCCAGATACTTTTATTACATTTAATGTTTTGTTTCCCTTTAACATGTTTCCTATGCTTTCACGGGTTGGAGGAATATGTTATGGGTGTCATTATTTTACAGTTGGGTACCTTTCCTGTTGCTAACCCTTGCCTGTTTATCAAGTAAGGGATTCTTTACTCCACAGGTCTTCGAAAGCACAGAACAAGCAGATGATTTGTGGACAGGAAAATTAACAACATCAACACTACTTGTGTATCATAATTTTTGTAGAAGTGATCAAGATGTAAACACATACATGCACGCCGGTACACACACATACACACACACACACACACATATACAATGGTCTTCTTTTAGTTTCTACCAAATCCACTCACAAGTTTTTCCTCAGCCCAAAACTATAGTAGAAGACACTTGTTCAAGGTGCTGCACTGTACAACTGAACCCAAAACCATGTAATTTAGAAGTGAACTTCTTAATCATACAGCCATGTCTGTACATGGTCATAGATATTTAAGAATCAAGTCATAAATATCTCAACGCAGACACAAGTTGAAATTATATAATCATTTATATTTTTGTTGTTGTTGTTGTTCTAGACTCAATGCATTTTATTTTAGTTCGTCTTCCTTTTCCTTGTGTTTTGTTCTATTTTGCCTCTTATCTATCTGAAACTCAAAAGTACAGGTTATCTATTATAATCTATTAAATTGACTATTCCTCTTTCCTTGAAAATCATTATTTTGTTTTTAATATCATGATTATAATTATTAATAAAAAATAATAATAATGTGGCAAGCTGGCTGGATTGTTAGCACACTGGACGAAACTCTCAGCGGCATTTTGTCCCTCTTTACATTCGGAGCTCAAATTCTACAATGGTTGACTTTTCCTTTCATCCTTTTGGAAGTCAATGAAATAAATATTAGTTGAGTACTGAGTTTAGTTCAATCAACTAATTCCACCCAACCAAACAAATTTCAAACTTTGTACTTGTAATAGAAAGTATTATTGTTATTATTCCTATTTTCTTTCAGTGTTGAATGGCTTATCATAGATGAATCTGACAAATTGTTTGAAGATGGTAAAACAGGATTCCGCGACCAGGTATTTCTATGTTCTGATTGTCTAAACTTTTGACTTATTCTGCATGTCCACCATATAAACACTTTTATGCAGTGAACACACTAAAATAAACCTTTAAAAAAAATAAAAGTGAAAATTGTAAATTTTAAAACTTGGTAAAAGGAAAGCTGAAAACCTAGAGTTTGTTGTCAGCACTTGACTGAGTCCTGAGCAAAGACACTTAAGTTGTAAACTTCACTGCTGTATAGTGAATGCTCTGTTTGACATGCTTTTTGTTGTTTATTTTAGCCCATAGAATTCTGGGAGAAGTATTTCTCAGATGCTTCCTAATGAAATCAGTGGTCTGTCAACCTTTGTGTAATTTAATTATTCTATAGCCATAAATCTTTTGTTTATCAATAATCTCGACAGATTATCAGTGTTCTTCCTCGTACAGACTTGTCCAATCTATGCAAATATGGAAAAGTGGATGTAATGAAGTACACTACCATTGCATTTCATTTAATTTTGAAAATAATCAAGAATTTGACTGGGCTTAACAAAATAACCAACATTTTTTTATTATTTAGGTGGTGTTTGGAATACAACTTAACAAGAGATTCTAATGTTAAATTATATTGAAAGGGTTTAATTTAAATATAAGTACTTTAAAACAGCCTGTTCTGTATCAGAACCAGAGTCAGTCTCAGGCAGGTTGGTACAAAAAGAGCTAAACTCATGAATAATGCACCAAACTATACTCAACCAATTACTATTTGTACATAATTACAATAATGTTTATTTTCTTCAGCTTGGTGTTATCTACAAAGCATGTGACTCTCCAAATATCCGTAGAGCCATGTTTAGTGCTACTTTTGCCCATGATGTTGAACAGTGGTGTAAGAAGAGTCTAAATGATGTGATACAGGTCTACATTGGTGGCAAGTAAGTTATTAACTTTTTCAGTTTTTCATTCCTTGTCCGTTTTATATCTTGATTTAAATACATAATAGTTCTTTATAACAGTCTCATCCTGTCTCTCTAGGAACACTGCTACGGAAACAGTTGAGCAACAACTGATGTTTGTTGGGTCTGAAAGTGGCAAGCTCTTTGCTTTGAGAGATATAGTTCAAAAGGTATGTTGATTTAATGATATTTATGATTGGTTTAATATGTATATCATTTATTAATGCTTCTTTTTGAATACACACTGCAATTTTTAATAACTGAATGCCATTCCTCTTGCCTACCACTTTATAGTATAGGTTGGGCTCGTTTTATCAGGTCACAGGCACTGGAAAGGTTGTCTACAGTAAGACTATAGAACCTATCTACACTCTAGTTTATTCATGGCTAGTTGCCTTCACTATGACTTGTGGGTTCACATTTCCTTATATATGTAAATATATAGATATAAAGAGGGTATAATATATCATCATCAGCATTTAATATCTGTTGTCCATGCTGGCATGGGTTGGATGGTTTGACCAGAGCTGGTAAGCTGAAGGGCTGCATTAGACCAGTCTGATTCGGCGAGGTTTCTAAGGCTGGATGCCCTTCCTAAAGCCTCCCACTCCAAGAGTATAATGGGTGTTTTCAAATGCCACTAGCACAGGTGCCAGTTCACATCTATGATTTCACTTGGCTTGATGAGTCTTCTACTCAAGCAAGCACAGCATGTTGTTGAAGATCTCTGTTATTTGTCATTTCCTCCATGAGGCCCAACACTCGAAAGTGCTTTTTACATGCCTCCGGCAAAGGTGCTAGTTACACAACGCTAGTGTTGGCCACATTGCCTCCTTGAGGACCAATGTTCGAAAGGTGCTTTTTTACATGCCACCAGCACGGGTGCTACTTATGCAACACTAGCATCAGCTACATTACCTCTGTGAGGCCCAACACTCAATAAGTGGTTTTTACATGCCACTGGCATGAGTGCCAGTTATGTGACACCAGCATTGACCACAACTACAATTTCACTTGGCTTGACAGGTCTTTTTGGTTAATAATCATTGCTTCCATGAGGCCCAACGTTTGAAGATCATGCTTCACCACCTCGTCCCATGTCTTCCTGGGCCTACCACTTCTACAGGTTCCCACCACAGTTGAATTAGCTTTTCTCAATTTCTTTTACTTATACTGTCTCTAGCTTTTCCAAATTATTTTTTTATTTTTAATTCAGGGTATTGAACCTCCAGTTTTAATATTTGTGCAATCCCAGGAACGTGCAACAGAGTTATTTCAAGAATTGATTTATGATGGCATAAATGTTGATGTTATACATGCTGGTCGTTCACAGGCTCAGGTTATTTATTTATTAATTTTCATTTTCTCATATTATTTAAATTTATGGAGTTTACAAAGAGGAACATGGGCATCTTAGCTTTTCTTTAAAAACGCTGAAATATTGACATAAAGAGCCTTGAGTTAGATGTTGTACTTCTTAGTGAGGTACATTATTCCACATACCTTTGTCAGGTCTCTTTCCTATCAAAGTTGAGTATTAAGTATTTGAAACAGTGTCGTAAAAATTATCTAACAATTCATGTAAATATGAAAGATTATTGGTTCCATCCTACTCATATGGCTGCACAGAAAAATTGCTTGTAAATGCTCTAAAAATATGTGAAAACCGGAAGACTCTGGGTTGTAAATTTGTTAAGGAAGCTTAATAAATTCATCAGATAATGTCAGACAGTTGTGATAGATTATTGATATTACATCAATGCTATATTTACCATTGAAACCTGATTAAAATTAACTATCTATACATTGTTTTATTTTAACAATACTACATAACAGGATCATAATATTTTTATTTAATGAATCGTGAAGAAGTGAAGAATTAACAATTAATTCAAATCAGTTTGTGTTTCAAACAGCATCCCTAGATACAGCGATCAAAACTAATATTCCAAGACTCCTTCAGTTGTTATTCATCCCTGATTTGTTCTCAAAATAGAGTTTTAAGGTTCTTAAGTGTAGTTTACTTAACTCATCTTATTTTTTTATTCCATTCTTCTTTTCAGAGAGAAAATGTTGTATCAAGTTTCCGTGAAGGCAAAATATGGGTCCTTATTTGTACTGAGCTCATGGGACGAGGTATCGATTTCAAAGGTGTAAACCTGGTAGTCAATTATGATTTTCCAACCAGTGCCATCAGTTATATTCACAGAATCGGTAAGTTTCTTGCAAAACCTTGTTCATATATAGACACAAGCAATGCCATGTAGTAAGAAGTTTTTTTCCCCAACCATGTGACTTCAGGTTCAGTTCCACTGTATGGCACCTTGAACAAGTGCATTCTACAACCCCAAACTGAACCGAAGTCTTTTGACTGGATTTGGTAGATGGAAACTGAAAGAACCTCATCATGATATATGTATATATACATTGTGTTTCCTCATTTTGATATCTTGTAATAGCTGTAAATGAGTATCACTGTGATATAAGCAATGTTATTTGTTTCAAATCTTCCATTAAAAACACACCCAGTTGTAGAGAAGTATTTTTTACCTTGTTTGGAAACAAGCGAAGGTTGGTCTCAGGAAGGTGATCCAGCCTTAGAAAATCTACTAAAATGAATTCCATCTGCCCTGTGCAAGACTGGAAAAGTGGACATTAAAACAATGATGATGATTATGTGTATGTTTCTGAATCCTAGGAAAATAACTTATAAATAAGAAATCACTCAAATAAGTATTGACTGGAGAATAGCTGTGGAAAATTAAGATATTTGAAGAAGTGATGAGCCCTCTTCTGAAGATGTTAGGCCTCTCAAACAAAACAAGATCAAGAGAAATCACATGCTATATGGCAGACCTCTCCAACTTGTATCGGCATGGATGATGATGAGTTAATATTTTAACCTTTTTCTAACACTTTAAAAACCTTATATTTATAAGAGAAAAAATATTCTTTTGTGTTCTTGTGCAGGTCGTACTGGACGTGCTGGAAGACAAGGCAAGGCTATTACATTCTTTGTTGAAGACGATGTTGATTATTTACGAAGGTGAGTTGTAATGCCATCTCTTATCTAATTATTACTATTACTACAGAAATTTTTTTCTTTTTTGGATGGTGAGTATATATATTGTCTATTTTAGGAATACATTATGCCTTATAAAATTAATCTTTTAGACTATTAGCCTCAGCTCATCTGTAGAGATGAAACTTTTTTTATATTGATATCTACATTATTTTTAATTATTTTCATTACCAATTCTCATCGGGGGTCTCATTCCTGGACATGGATTTGAACTGGGAACATTTATAACTTTACCAAGAACAATAACATTCCTATCTTTTAGGTCACTCATAGATACAGAAACAAGACACAATGATCATGAATTGAAACAGATGTAAATCTGAAAAAAGAGTTTGTATTCAAAGATGATGTTAATATTCCAGAAAATTATTATTAATAATGTCATGGATATTTAGACATATGTTGATGTTTATATCAAGTATGCATTTATTGTTTACAGTATTGCCAATGTTATGCATGGTGCTGGTTGTCCTGTTCCAGAATATATGTTGAAACTAAAACGTCCTAGCAAGTAAGTCTTTCTAGTTTAATCCAGTTCATGGTTATTATTCTTGATGGCAAGGATAATAATTTATATCCTTTTATTGTTTCCTGTTAAATTCTGCTAAGGTTGATCATTTAATGTTTAGGGGGTTTGTAAATTTCAGAAACATCAATCACATGGTTCTAGATTCAGTCTCACTGCATAGCTCCTTTGGCATATGTCTTCTAATGTAGCTTCAGAATTGACCAATGCTTTGTGAACAGAATTGAGTAGTGGTAGAAGGAAACTGAGAAGCCTGTCATACATATGTATGTGTGTATATATATATATATATATACACACACACACATACGTGTACGTGCACGTGTGCAAATGCTTTCCCACACATCCTAATTAAAAACATCTGAGCAAAATAAGAGTGTTTTTGTTTACACTCTCCAGGAAGCAAAAGCCTTGTACTTTCAGTGTGTGAAGGACCCATGGAATGAAAACATGTCTAACTTAAAAAGCAAGTAAGGATCAGCAACAGAAAAAACATCCAGCCATAAATATCTACTTCAACAAGTTTCATCAAACCCAAGCCAGCATGGAAAAACAGACATAAAACCAAATGAACTGAATTGAGATGAAATGAGATGGTTTTAATAATGAAGAAACCAGATCACAATTTTTTTAACCTTATTGAAATTGGCTGGCATACCTGAACTTTTATGATAGAGTCCATTTGAATCTAAGCAGTTATCTTAAACACTAACCATGTCAACTCATTTACTTTACTGGCTTTTGATTAAAGGATTCTGTTTCACTACCTTTTACTTTTGCAGGAAAGACCGCAGAAAAATGGCTCAGAAAAATCCCAAACGAAAAGGCATTTCTACTTCCCTTAGAGAAAATAAAAAGAAACTAAAAAGGTAAAGTTTTTTTTATATAAAAGAATTTTAATCAGTTTGGTTGTTGTGTATTTTCATTTAGATTCATCAAACTACTTCTCTTGTTTGTCTTGATGGCAAAGAAATGCACAAAAAAGAGGATTTTGGTATTTTTATTAAATACATTTCCATTTATTATTCACCATAATGTTTACAAGGTGAATATTGTTGTTCGACTGCAACTTCCATGTATCAAAATTGCTTTTATGAAACAATTTAATAATATTTAAGTTAAGCTAAGATGTAATCATCATCATTATCGTTTAACATCCGCTTTCCATGCTGGCATGGGTGGGATAGTACCACAAGAGCCAGCAAGGCTGAAGCCTGCACCAGACTTCTGTGGCTGTTTTGGCAGGATTTTTACAGCTGGATGCCTTTCCTAACAGTTGAAGGCTTACTTTTGACCAAATACTTTTCCTGCATCTCATTTTGTTTAATTCTATTCCTAATCAATTAAGCTATAACCTTCTCAGTAACTTTCGTGACTTGGTGTAGCAGTTTAATACCTCTGTAGTTGTTTTTATCTAAGGCATCAACTTTACCCTTGTAGCAGCTAACTATAACACTACTACCACAGTCATTGGGGATGGCACCTTCCTGAATAACCTGATTAACTATGCAGGTGACAAAGTTTTATCCTATACCACCAGAAATTTTAATCATCTCTACAGTGATTCCTGATGGCCCAGGGGCTTTCCCTGTCTTTGTATGCTTAATTGCTTTATCTATTATGCTGCTATCAACTCTAATGGTTGGTTCCTCAATTGGTTCAATATTTGGTAGATTCTCCTTCTCCCATTCATTTTCTACATTTAGTAACCTTTCATAGTGACACTTCCATGCATCTTTCTTCTCTGAGTCACTAAGTGCAAGCATACCATTATCCATTCACACACATTTCTCACCTACCACATCTCTATTCTCTCTGATACACTACTTTGCAATCCTGAACACCTCACACTGTAGTACATTTGTAAATTTCTTACCTTCAGCTATTCCTTTTGCTATATAAACCTGACGCCTAGCTGCCCTTTTGGCTACCTGATATAATTCTCTGCTTCCACCATTTTTTTTTTGTCTTTCCAGGCCTGTCTTTTTGCTTTTATAGCATTGTCTACCTCCTTGTTCCACCACCATGTCCCCTTTTGTCTAGATGGGACTCTGCACTAACCACAGATTTCATCTGTAGCTCTCAGTAGATTGTCCTGCGGGAACTTCCAATTGTCCTCTAAGCTATATGTCCCCAACTCTTCCTCTCTTTCATCAGAAGCTTCCATTAGGAAATCTCTAAATTTTTGTCTATTTGCTGGGACTTTGAGCTTCCATAGTCTTCTTTTCCAGATTGGTTTATTTCTATGAATCTTTCTAGCTCTAATTCTGAAGTCACTAACTAGTAAACTATGTTAGGTTGTACACTCTTCACCTGGGAGAGACTTAAGCATCCATCTATCTCGTTGCCTGGTGAGGAGGTAGTCAATCTGGCTTATGTGCCCACCAGACTGATAAGTGGTTAGGTGGCTGGTTTTCTGAAGTTAGTGTTGCAGATCATGAGATCATTTGCATATGTTATGAATATATAAAAATCAATCTAGCTGTAAAGTTTGCTTTAATTTAAAGCCCAAGCAAATGAGAACATATCATCAGGGATTTTAAACTAAAAAAATGCTCTACAGTAATGCTTTGTAGTGAAATCACCACTTTTGGTACATTACCAAAGAGTTATAAATTTTAAACCCTAATTAAGGGAGCATGTGTTAAGCGTAACAAGAATTCAAACATGGGAACCTTCTTTCTGATTTAGTAAGTTTGAAGCAAACCAGCCTTCTAACACTTTTCTAATTCCTTAGAAGAACCCTGCACACCTCAGGGCACACCAACTTACCAACACAGACATAATAGATTCAATATTATTTGTTAGCTTTTAATCCATGTTAAGTTGTTTATTAACGCTTGTCATGTTCATATTAGCAATGCTACTATGTGTAATTACAGTATTATTTAATAGGAATAAAAGTGGTGAATTAGTAGAATCATTAGTGCACTGGACCAAATACCTTATATTTTTTCCAACTATTTATGTTTTAGGTTCAAATCTCACTGAGGTCAACTTTGCTTTTCATCTTTTTGAGGTGGTTGATAAAATAAGTACTGGGATCAATGGTATTGACTTAGTTCCTCTACATAAAAGTGTTGGCCTTATGCCTAAATTAGAAACAACTATATAATAGGGACCTCATAGAAGACTTAATTCATTAGAATCAGTTTTTTTTTTGAACTGCACATGGTTTATATAAATTGTGTTTTAATCTTTCTTGGTCATTTTAATCCTTTTTATCTATTGCTTCAACTGAAAATTTTTTTTTTTTATTTAGGAACAAAAATAATTCTGATTTACCAAATGGAATTTCAAAAACAAAGTTGAAAGCTTCAAGAGAGTTCCCTGGGAAAAAGAAGAAAAAAGTTTCAAAGGAGTTTCCTGGAAAAAGAAAGAAAGCTTCAAAGAAATCATCTAATAAATAAAATAGTTTCAAATTTTATAATGTGTTGGCTTGTGTCTAGAATTTTATTGTACATTTTTTTAAAAGAGTGTGGCAAATGTATATTAGCTGACTATGAAAGCTATGGAAATAAAAACAAGCATGAATAATTTCCTTTAGTTTAGCCTCTATTAAACTGATATGGCTGGTTTAAATGCAAAAGGGTTAAGAGATTTTATATTATCTGCAACTTACCTCTACAGCATTTATCTCAGTTATCATGTAAAAATTAAATATGTAGCATAAAATCAAAATACAAATTGGATGTAAATTTACATGAAAGAAAATCATTACAGGTAAACTAAACTGAGAATTATATTACCAGATTATAGCCAGTCATCAAACTATGAAAATATGTTGCAAAATACCTAAAATACATAAAATATTTAACAATTCATCATCATTTGATGTCTGTTTTCTATGCTGGCATGAGTTGGATGGCTTGACAGGAACTGGTAAGGCCAAGGGCCTGCATCAGGTTCCATATTCTGTTTTGGCTTGGTTTCTACAGCTTCATGCCCTTCCTAATGCCAACCACTCCATAGAGTGTACTGGGTGCTTTTTAAGTGGCACCATAACCAATGCTTTTTATGTGGTACCAGCACTAGTGCTTTTCACATGGCACCAGCACCCACACCAATGCTTTTTACGTGGCACCTTGGCTTTAAGATCTCAATTCTGTTGTGGTGGGCAAGTCTTCTCAAGTACAGCAATGCACCACATATCTTGGTCCTCTGTCATCTTTATAAGGTTCAGCATTTTGAGATCAGCCTTCAAAACTTCAGTCTTTTAAGATCAGCCTTATTTAATTAATGAAATATGATAGAATTTTTTAAACATCATATGGCTATGAGAGTTCAATAGAGTAAAATAGGAATCAAAGGGGTTTGTAGATAAAAAATGGTTGGGAACCACTGAGTTTAGAGTATGCTTCTGAGTAATTTCATAGCAATCAGTTGAATGGCCTTGGCTCTTCTTCAGTTGCAGTCTAGGATGTGTGAATATATGTAGCAGAAACATCATCTCAGATGTGGATGCAGTACATCCATTGTAGGCTTCACTTGAGCTTTATAGAGGGTTGGTAGTTATTGGTGGGGACAAAGTATTTCAGTTGTTACAACTATATTGAGCATCAATTTCAAGAGATATAAATCATGGTCCCAGAATTTAAAATGACAGGTATTAAAAAAAAAAAAATTAAGATGCTATAAGATTTTTCTTTGCTTCCTCATCTTCAAAGTATTATATATATGTCCTAGTAAAAATAAAGGACTTCAAATGATCAGAAGGAGAAAATAACAGGTGTGAGTCATTGATTATTTAATAATTAGTAATGCAACAGCATAAACACAAGATGAATTAAGGATAACTCGGTGAACAAAACAATATCTCACTAACCCGACAAAGAAAGTAAACAAATATAGTTATTTCTGTTAGGAAACAAGTACCTAATATCAAAATCTAAATCTAAGCCTAGCAGTTAGCTCAAGGCTACCAGGTTTTAAATGAAAATAAAACACATGCCTAATAGTGAAATAATACAGTAACTTAACACTTAACTTTGAATAGACATGACTAAGAGCTAATGAGGAAGTCTTCAAAAAATGCTAGAAATAGTAGCAAAACTGACTCGAATTTTTTTTTAAAAGTCAATACAATAAGTAATATGGTTCTCTTTCTTATATATATATATACACACACACACATGCACACTATACCTGAGAAAAGGATGGAATGGTCAAAGCAGCAACATCTTTGACTGCAAAACTTTCAGCATGAAACTCCTGTTGAAAATTAAGGAATCATGCAAATCTGTTCGCTGTTGAACAAATATCCAGAGGGAGAAGGCTCGCTATTTTTTTCACCTGATTTACAGGTTGCAAATGAAAAACTCTGAGACTAAGTGATGGAAACTGTCTTTGAAAATGTCAAGAGAAACACTAGGTAGACAACACCATCTGCGTTTTGAACATGGTGGCATTAAAGTTGGACACAGAGCCGTGTAAAATGGAGATGTTATCACATCCCCACATTACTTGATTTCAATGCTATGTATAGGAAACAAATAGAAAAATTTATTGTAGTAATTTCCAGCGTCAACATTAAACACACAGAAAAATTAATCTATTAATTAAAACTTGTAAATTAAGCACAAGGCCAAATCTTTTTGTGAAAGGGATGGAAGAATTGATTACATTGACCCAGTATTTGACTAGTATGTATTGATCCCAAGAGGATAACAGGCAAAGCTGCCAACGATTGGATTTGAAATCAGAATGTGTAGAGGGATGAATATAAATATGGCAGAGCATTTTGTCAGATGCTGTACCAATTCCACCAATCTACTTTGAATACTTCATACAAAATCCAACAACAGATTTCTGCATCAAAGAATATAGCTTCCAGCAGCATTAAATATGAAAACAATTAAAAATATAAAACAACGTAAATTTATAAAATGTTTTTTATCAATTTCTTTTTCTTTTTTTATGTTCTTCAAAAATAATCTCAGTGAACACTGAACTCAAAACACTTAATTCTCATTCACACAAAATTTCATTTCCTTTCAGTCATAAAATAAATGGGACATATATATTTGAAGCATTTTTGTTTTGCTTATCTGTTTTTGTTTCTTGTTTGTTTGTTTGTATGTTTGTTTAGTTGTGTTTGGGGTATCTGAATTCTTAAATAATATATTTAATTTTTCTCTATTTTATCATAAAAAAAAAATAAAATGAAAGTCACCAGTTTGTTCATGTGGAACTCCTTGCTAAGGGATGGATGAACATAGTCACCGAAAGTTATTTCAGTAGAAAAATACCCTACAGAAATCCTGAAAGTTAATGTCACAAAAAAATCTCATAAGTACAACTTATGAGATTTTAAAAGAGAGCTTGATTATAGAGATTTAAAGAGAAAAAAAATAACAGAACTGTTGTTATGCATCACTTATTTTTGTAAAATAGGCTGCAATGTTCAAAAAGGTATCTCCAAAATGCGTAGAAAGTCAAATACAGGATTTTTTTTCAAAATGGTTGTTATTTCATTTCAGCAACTGTAAGGCTGTGTACTGTTTCTTACACGAGTTTAATTAAAATTCATCATGTTTCTGAAAATTAAAATAAAAAAAAAACATATTCAGTAATCAAAAACACAAAAATATAGTGTTTGGTTGTTGTCTGCCATACTCCTCCCATCCTTTCCTCCTACTTACCATTCCTTATCCCTCTACTCACTCTTTCTTCTTTCATTTCTTAGTTTTAGGGGCCACATGAGGCCCTTAGCCTTGCAAGCTATAAAGCAATCTTCACCAATGCAGGTGCCACACAAAGAGCATTGGGAAGGAAATCCAACAACAGAAACCATACAAAAGTATATATTGAAGCATGATACAGTCCAACTTGTCAAACCATCCAACTCAAGCCAGCATGGAAGATGATGATAAGTTCAACTACAGTCATAGCTACCTTGCATACATTACTAACACCATCATCATCATCATCATCATCGTTTAACGTCCGCTTTCCATGCTAGCATGGGTTGGACGATTTGACTGAGGACTGGTGAAACCGGATGGCAACACCAGGCTCCAGTCTGATTTGGCAGAGTTTCTACAGCTGGATGCCCTTCCTAACGCCAACCACTCAGAGAGTGTAGTGGGTGCTTTTACGTGTCACCCGCACGAAAACGGCCACGCTCGAAATGGTGTCTTTTATGTGCCACCCGCACAAGCCAGTCCAGGGGCACTGGCAACGATCTCGCTCGAAAATCCTACAGGAGCCAGTCAGGCGGTACTGGCAACGGCCACGCTCAAAATGGTGCATCTCATGTGCCACCCGCACAAGAACCAGTCCAGGGGCACTGGCAACGATCTTACTTGGCTTGCCGGGTCTTCTCACGCACAGCCCATTTCCAAAGGTCTCGGTCCGTAGTCATCGCCTCGGTGAGGCCCAATGTACGAAGGTCTTGCCTCACCACCTCAGCCCAGGTCTTCCTGGGCCTACCTCTTCCACGGGTTCCCTCAACTGTTAGGGTGTGGCACTTTTTCACGCAGCTATCCTCCTCCATTCTCACCACATGTCCATACCAGCGCAATCGTCTCTCTTGCACGCCACAACTGATGCTTCTAATGTTCAGCTTTTCTCTCAAGATACTTACACTCTGACGGGTATTCACATTGACATTACACATCCAACGGAGCATACTGGCTTCATTCCTTGCGAGCTTACGTATGTCCTCAGCAGTTACAGCCCATGTTTCACTGCCATGTAGCATGGTTGTTCGTACGCATGCGTCATACAGTCTGCCTTTTACTCTGAGTGAGAGTCCCTTTGTCGCCAGCAGGGGTAAGAGCTCTCTAAACTTTGCCCAGGCTATTCTTATTCTAGCAGCTACACTTTCAGCGCACCCACCCCCACTACTAACTTGGTCGCCCAGATAGCGGAAGCTATCGACTACCTCTAGTTTTTCACCCTGGAATGAGATAGAAGTTGTTTCCTGTTTGTTTGCAGTCTTTATTGCACCTGAACATCTGCCACAAACAAAAACTAACTTGCTAGTTAACCTGCCTTTGATGTTGCTGCACCTCTTATGTGTCCATAGCTTGCACCGGGTACATCTTATAGAGTTACTACCTACTCCTTTTCTACATACTGAGCAGGGCCATCTACCTGAAGGGGTTTGTGTTTTATCTACCTTCCTACTTATTAGGATTTTGGTTTTAGCTAGGTTGACTCTAAGGCCCTTCAATTCTAGACCTTGCTTCCACACCTGAAACTTCTCCTCTAGTTCTGATAGTGACTCCGCAATTAGGGCAAGGTCATCAGCATAGAGGAGCTCCCAGGGGCAACCTGTCTTGAACTCCTCTGTGATTGCCTGGAGGACTATGGTAAATAATAGGGGGCTGAGGACGGAACCTTGGTGGACCCCTACCTCTACCCGGAATTCATTGCTGTACTCATTTCCAACCCTCACCTTACTGGCCGCATCTCTGTACATGGCTCGCACAGCTCTCACTAGCCATTCTTCTATCCCAAGTTTCCTCATTGACCACCAGATAAGGGATCGGGGGACCCTGTCAAAGGCTTTCTCCATGTCAACGAAAGCCAGGTACAGAGGTTTATCCTTGGCTAGGTATTTCTCTTGCAACTGTCTCACTAGAAATAAGGCATCAGTAGTGCTTTTACCTGGCACGAACCCAAACTGCATCTCATCTAAATTGATTCGCTCCCTAATTAGTTGGGCTATGACCCTCTCTGTAACTTTCATAACCTGATCTAACAGCTTGATGCCTCTGTAATTATTTGTATCTAAAGCGTCCCCTTTACCTTTGTAGCAGTTGACTATGATGCTGCTACACCAGTCATAGGGTATGACTCCTTCGTGTATCACCTGGTTCGTAATACGGGTGACTAGGCTATAGCCAACACTGCCAGATATTTTGAGCATCTCTGCAGTGATTCCTGATGGGCCGGGGGCTTTCCCGGTCTTCATACTCTTAATTGCTTTATCTACCCTGGTACTATCAACTCGGATAGCTGGTCCCTCTATTGGGTCGACATAAGGCAGGCTCTCTTTCTCCCATTCATTCTCTTTATTAAGCAATCTATCGTAGTGGCATCTCCAGACCTCTTTCTTTGCATCCTCATTTAATGCAAGCGTACCATCATCCATGCGAACACATTTCTCTCCTACAACATCACTATTCTCTCTCCTACACTGTCTTGCAACCCGAAATACCTCGAGTCTTTGGTCCTCACGGCGCAGAACATTGGCAAATCTTTCCTTATCTGCTTCCCCTCTGGCTAAATAAACCTGTCGCCTAGCCTCCCTTCTGGCACATTGGTACAATTCCCTGCTACCACCGTTCTTCCAGTCCTTCCAAGCTTGTTTCTTTTGTCTAATAGCCCTGTCTACCTCCTTGTTCCACCACCACGTTACTCTGGGTTGGGAGGGGACCTTACACCACCCACAAATCTGGTCGGTGGCTTTCAACAGGTTGTCCCGCAGAAATCTCCAATTGTCTTCCACGTTGTATGATGCTATATCCCCTTCTATTTCGTTAAATGCTTCAAGTAACTTGTCTCTAAGTCTCTGTCCGTTTGCAGGGTCTTTAAGCTTCCACACCCTTCTTCTCCAAGCCTGTCTAATTCTGGGCACCCATTTTGCCTTGATCCCAAAGTCGCTAACTACTAATCTATGTTGTGGGGTACATTCTTCGCCAGGGTAGGTTTTGGCATTTATAAGCCGCCCTCTTTCCCTATTTCTGGCGAGGATGTAGTCGATTTGGCTAGAGTGTCTGCCGGAGCGGTAGGTGACTAGGTGACTGGCAGGTTTCCTGAAGTTGGTATTGCAGACCATAAGATTGGTTGCATCACAGAACTCCAGCAGTCTGGTTCCCTCCTCGTTGCGGGAACCGAAGCCATAGCCTCCATGTATGCCATGGAAGCCCCCAGCACGACGTCCGACATGACCGTTGAAGTCTCCAGCCACAAAGAGAAGGTCCCTGTCACTCGTCGACGAGGTAGTTTGCAAGAGGGTGTCATAGAATTGGTCTTTCAGACCATCTGGTAGCCCAGGTTGAGGTGCATAGGCTGAGATGACAGTAGCTAATCTATGATGAAGCACTAGTCTAAATATTAGTATTATTAATCTAATGCTTTTATTCAAACAATATTTTGAAAAGCACCTCATTACCATGCAATACAGAATTCAAGCTAAGTTCAAAATGAGCTTCCAATCAACTGACTAGGAAAAGCATGAACATCACAACTCTAATTTTACCCTTACATTTCTTGCCAAGTTGTTTAGGTAAAACATCTCCAAAATACAGTAAGAGTTGTAACTATATCTGGGGATAAATATTCATTTTCTATCACAAGTAGAACACAAATATTTTTCAATATACAGAAGCAAATTACAAAAGTTTTCATTCTTTTAAGATGCTAATACTTTTCCAAGATGTAAAGTCATTCAAAATTTAAACATAAGTACTACGGCAGAAAATTCAATCACTAGAGTGTTAAATGGTCTTGTGGTATTTGTTCCAACTCAGAGTTCAAATGCCACCAATGTAAACTTTGCCTTTCATCTTTACAGGATCGATAATAGAGTACCAATCCAGACCAGACCTGCAAGAATACTGGACTGGATGTTTGGTTGTATTTGTTTCAGCATTCTAAGTTCAAATCCTGCCATGGCAGAGGAAGTAAACTGTTGCACATGAGTGCCTTTAGTGTTGTCCACTCTGTAACAAACATTTAAGCCAAGTCTTCTGCTGAGGATACCTCATTCCCTAATACCCGTTTCAGAGGGCTTGTAAGGGATCATGGACACTACCTTATCTCCTGACTTTAAAAAAAAAAGATAAAGAAAAATTCAATTTGAATTATAATAAACTAAGGAAAATAACTCATAAGAGCAACAGATGTACTAATTTCGATTTAGTAAATTTAACTGTTCCTTCCTTTAATCCATATCTTTAAAACATTTTCAATACTTACTTTAGATTTTTTCTTTTGCAATCTACTGTTTACAATATCGATAATTTCCTCTGCATCCTGACTGTCAATATCATAACCATTCTGAAAAAAAAGGTTTAGAAATATAAACAGGAGAAAAGTCTAAATCTTATAAATTCTTTAGTCTGATTTGGTAATAGAGTTATAATTTCAGTAGTACTAGGGAGGGAGGGAGGAAGGAAGGAAGGAAGGAAGGAAATCATAATGGAATTAGTATTACCTTATAATGTTTGGAACCCGTGAATAATCGTACTGAGGGATATGCTGAGATTCCATATTGCTGGCATATATGAAATTCTACTTCACAATCAACTTTACCAGCATGAACAATGCCTTCTAATTTCTGTAGTAATTAAAAAAACAAAAAGAAAATTTCATATTAACATTTATGCACTGAATAAATCTGATTATTACCAATTCATTCAAGCACAATACAGATTCTCACAATTCTTTTAAAGGTATGGTTGGTCTTCCAAATATTGATTTCAAATTTTGGCATAAGGCCAGCAATTTCAGGGAAGGGGTAAGTCATTTACATCAACACCTGTGTTCAACTAGTACTTATTTTATCTACTTCAAAAGGATAAAAAGTAAAGCCAACTTTGGCAGAATTTGAACTCAGTACGTTAGGACAGACAAAATGCTGCTAAGCATTTTGCCCCGCGTTCTAACTATTCCACTAGCTTGCTGCCTTTCTCCTTCCAAATATTGTCTATAGATTTCATCCTCAGCCACTTTTACAGGAGCCTTGTGCTCAGTCTTTCTGATATCTAAATGTTATGTACTCAATGAGTATAAAGACAAAATTGTAAAATGCACGCACGCACACACACATACACACGCACACACACACACACATACACCCACACACAAACAAACATACGCATGCATGCATATATAAGTATGTATGTAAGGCATGACTGTGTGGTTCATAAGCCCACTTTGCAACCATGTGGTTTCAAGTTCAGTTTCACTAAATGTCTACTACTATAGCGCCAAGCAACCAATGTCTTGTGAGTGGATTTGGTAGGTGGAAATTGTGTTGAAGCCCATTTTTGTGTGTGTGTGTGTGTGTGTGTGTGTGTGTGTGCAGGTCTGTTTTGCCCCCTCCTTAGTGCTCAACAACCAGTGCTGGTTTGTTTACATCCCTATAACTTAGCAATTCATCAACAGGAGTCGGTAGAATAAATACCAGACTTTAAAATAAGTTCTGGTGTTGATCTGTTTAACTAAAACCCTTCAAACTGATGCCCCAGTGTGGCCACAGTCCAATGAAAAACAGATAAAAAGATAAAGCATTACTTACAGCAGCAACTTGTTCAAACTGAGGTTTAAATATCTGACAATGTCCACACCAAGAAGCATAGAAATCTACAATCCAAGGTTGCTTGGAATTAATAACTTTGGAATGGAAACTACTTGAGCGAAGAGTAACAACTTTACTGGGAAGAAATTCATAGATCCACGCATGTAATGACTGCACGTCTCGATTCCAGCCATTGTACGACCTGGATAAATAAAAATAAATAAATATTGAAATAGTAAATTAGTTTCAGTCATCAATTAAGGTCCAAACATTACTAATTTCATATCTGTCTTTCAATCTATTCCACCATCTTCTCTGTCCAATATTCTCGGAAGGCTAATGGTGGTACAGTCCTCAAGCACCTACTCCATAGGGTCCTATCAGAAGCAACTGTCATTAAACTTTAATGCAGGATTCCTAAGTATGATCAACTGAGACTATGGATATTATCCAACCATCTCACTTGTGGTCTAACCCTATGTCTTCTGCCAGTTGGCTCAGTTCGAAGAACCTGTCTTGTGGTCTTTTCCTGTGACATTCTAACCACATGTCCACCATGATGCCAGAACTTTGATCTCTCAATGCAGAGAAGGAGCAGCTTGACTTGGAGAAACTCCCTTGTCTCTAAGCTATGCACCCTGTCTTTCCATAAACATGCTTCATCAATTTTTTTACAATCAGACATGTTCCGTTGCACAGTCTGGGGGGCTCCAAATTGCGCAGAAGCATAACCAGAGTTCTAACTTTAAGGCGGAGCAGATGTGGTGGTAGGCCCAGAGGGTTTAAAGAGTTGAGGAACTTCATTGGGAAATTCACCAATTCATTCGCATCTACCATCGTATCTACAGATTTGTATGTGAAAGGAGCACCGGGAAGTGACTGCAACAGTTGATCATTGAGTTTTGTAACGGTCACATTTTTTGGAGCCACTCTTTCAGACAGCCATTCATGATTGAGATAATTATCTTTTAAATGAGGAAACACTTTATCGGTGAGTTCGGCCAGAGATGAAACAGGAGTTGCGAACGGGTGAACTTCCAGTTCCCCATCAGCGTCAAGAGGCACTTTACCGTTGCCAAGTTTCAGAATGTCACTTGCGAAGTTAGCTGTCGTTTAGTTGCCGAGCAATCGAGCACTCATGTTGATTGCCAGGGTCAGTAACCTGACATGACGCCAGAGCAGAGACGACTTAAGGTATGCTTGAACCTCATCTGCTCACGTGCCTTTGGGGATAACAGAGTTTGCCTAAAGTCACCTGAAAGTAAAAGCGTAACACCTCCCATGGGGGCTTCACAACCCCTGATATCCTGAAGGGTTCTGTTTAATGCGTCAAAGGCTCCCTTGTGGGCCATAGTACACTTGTCCCACACAATAAGCTGACAGCATTTCAGCACTTGGCCCTGGTCAGAGTTCTTGCTTATATTGCAGGTAGGTGTTTCTGACTTAGTTAAAGGTGGAGTGTGCAGTTCTGCCACCAGGCGGCAAAGTTGCAGCAATCTCTGAAGATGCGACAACAACCGCAAATGCTCTTTTGCATCCTGACTTTCACTAGGATGAGCTTTGTTAGAAAGGTTTTGCCTGTACACCCTGGAGCTGTTTGATGGTGTATTGCTGGGCTCATCCACTATAACTTCTTAAAACCCGGAAAAACCATTACTGCAGAAACATATTGCTATGAAATTGCTAAAACAAACGAAAAACTGCTTCTCCTCCATCCCAGACTGGTCAACAGAAGATGGCCAATCATTCTTCATGACAATGCTCGACCACACGTTTGACTAATGACATTCCAGAAGTTGAGGGAACTTAGCTACAACATTCTTCCCCACCCAGCTTATTCCCCAGGCCTTTTTGTCTATCGACTACCACTTTTTCAAGCACCTTGATGGTTTCCCACAAGAGGAGGAGTTCAAAAATCAAACCGATACTAAAAGTCCATTCAAAGAGTTTATCAGCTCCAGAACTCCAGATTTTTATGTTACCGGAATAAATAAACTTGTACCTTGTTGACAAAAATGTGTTGATTGTAATGATACTTGCTTTGATGAATAAAATTTCCGCATTGTTGAAATATATTGTGTTGAATTTCATGTTTCAAAACGTTGCTTACTTTTTACTCAGCCTGATATATATATATATATATACCCGTCAGAGTGTAAGTATCTTGAGAGAAAAGCTGAACATTAGAAGCATCAGTTGTGGTGTGCAAGAGAGAGGATTGCGCTGGTATGGACATGTGGTGAGAATGGATGAGGATAGCTGCGTGAAAAAGTGCCACAGGAAGACCTGGGCTGAGGTGGTGAGGCAAGACCTTCGTACATTGGGCCTCACCGAGGCGATGACTACTGACCGAGACCTTTGGAAATGTGCTGTGCGTGAGAAGACCCGGCAAGCCAAGTAAGATCGTTGCCAGTGCCCCTGGACTGGTTCTTGTGCGGGTGGCACATGAGATGCACCATTTTGAGCGTGGCCGTTGCCAGTACCACCTGACTGGCTCCCGTAGGATTTTCGAGCGAGATCGTTGCCAGTGCCCCTGGACTGGCTTGTGCAGGTGGCACATAAAAGACACCATTTCGAGCGTGGCCGTTTTCGTGCGGGTGACACGTAAAAGCACCCACTACACTCTCTGAGTGGTTGGCGTTAGGAAGGGCATCCAGCTGTAGAAACTCTGCCAAATTAGATTGGAGCCTGGTGTTGCCATCCGGTTTCACCAGTCCTCAGTCAAATCGTCCAACCCATGCTAGCATGGAAAGCGGACGTTAAACGATGATGATGATGATGATGATATATATATATATATATATATATCTAAATTATCTAGCTGACGTACTACGACGAAATACCCAAGATGCAGATAAGATAGAGATTTTTATTTATTTACGGCCTCAAACATCTCAATACCTTGCGCTTTCTTGTTTCTCTCCATGAAATTCAATTGAATTCAGTTGTTGTCTTAAATTCATGCTTATTCATTTTCTAAGCTTCCTAAATTCATGCTACGTTATATTCTAATCACCCAGAATTCATTGCTCTTTTAAAAAAAATTACGATTTATGCATTGTTGTCTCTCAAATATTTAAAATCTACAATTAAGAGCCCTCTCTACTCGCTGGCGGTACCTACCCACCACCACTACCCATTTTCCTTTATTCAAAAATTCTTATCGCTCCTTAAAATTATGGCTTTTAAGTGTTGATTTCTCAGCCCAAGAATTACAGCGTGATGTGCTGCTTGACTGGTCCCCCCTCTCCCTCTCTCTCTCTCTCTCTCTCTTTATATATATATATGATGATGATGATGATGATCTTTTCTCCCGCCATGCCTCTGTCTACCCCTCCATCCTCTCTCTCCCCCTTCGTAGTTTTTCCTTTAAGGTCTTCAGGTTCTGGCTATATATAAATGAGAAACCCATTCTAAATTATCTAGCTGACGTACTACGACGAAATACCCAAGATGCAGATAAGATAGAGATTTTTATTTATTTACGGCCTCAAACATCTCAATACCTTGCGCTTTCTTGTTTCTCTCCATGAAATTCAATTGAATTCAGTTGTTGTCTTAAATTCATGCTTATTCATTTTCTAAGCTTCCTAAATTCATGCTACGTTATATTCTAATCACCCAGAATTCATTGCTCTTTTAAAAAAAATTACGATTTATGCATTGTTGTCTCTCAAATATTTAAAATCTACAATTAAGAGCCCTCTCTACTCGCTGGCGGTACCTACCCACCACCACTACCCATTTTCCTTTATTCAAAAATTCTTATCGCTCCTTAAAATTATGGCTTTTAAGTGTTGATTTCTCAGCCCAAGAATTACAGCGTGATGTGCTGCTTGACTGGTCCCCCCTCTCCCTCTCTCTCTCTCTCTCTCTCTTTATATATATATATGATGATGATGATGATGATCTTTTCTCCCGCCATGCCTCTGTCTACCCCTCCATCCTCTCTCTCCCCCTTCGTAGTTTTTCCTTTAAGGTCTTCAGGTTCTGGCTATATATAAATGAGAAACCCATTCTAAATTATCTAGCTGACGTACTACGACGAAATACCCAAGATGCAGATAAGATAGAGATTTTTATTTATTTACGGCCTCAAACATCTCAATACCTTGCGCTTTCTTGTTTCTCTCCATGAAATTCAATTGAATTCAGTTGTTGTCTTAAATTCATGCTTATTCATTTTCTAAGCTTCCTAAATTCATGCTACGTTATATTCTAATCACCCAGAATTCATTGCTCTTTTAAAAAAAATTACGATTTATGCATTGTTGTCTCTCAAATATTTAAAATCTACAATTAAGAGCCCTCTCTACTCGCTGGCAGTACCTACCCACCACCACTACCCATTTTCCTTTATTCAAAAATTCTTATCGCTCCTTAAAATTATGGCTTTTAAGTGTTGATTTCTCAGCCCAAGAATTACAGCGTGATGTGCTGCTTGACTGGTCCCCCCTCTCCCTCTCTCTCTCTCTCTCTCTCTTTATATATATATATGATGATGATGATGATGATCTTTTCTCCCGCCATGCCTCTGTCTACCCCTCCATCCTCTCTCTCCCCCTTCGTAGTTTTTCCTTTAAGGTCTTCAGGTTCTGGCTATATATAAATGAGAAACCCATTCTAAATTATCTAGCTGACGTACTACGACGAAATACCCAAGATGCAGATAAGATAGAGATTTTTATTTATTTACGGCCTCAAACATCTCAATACCTTGCGCTTTCTTGTTTCTCTCCATGAAATTCAATTGAATTCAGTTGTTGTCTTAAATTCATGCTTATTCATTTTCTAAGCTTCCTAAATTCATGCTACGTTATATTCTAATCACCCAGAATTCATTGCTCTTTTAAAAAAAATTACGATTTATGCATTGTTGTCTCTCAAATATTTAAAATCTACAATTAAGAGCCCTCTCTACTCGCTGGCGGTACCTACCCACCACCACTACCCATTTTCCTTTATTCAAAAATTCTTATCGCTCCTTAAAATTATGGCTTTTAAGTGTTGATTTCTCAGCCCAAGAATTACAGCGTGATGTGCTGCTTGACTGGTCCCCCCTCTCCCTCTCTCTCTCTCTCTCTCTCTTTATATATATATATGATGATGATGATGATGATCTTTTCTCCCGCCATGCCTCTGTCTACCCCTCCATCCTCTCTCTCCCCCTTCGTAGTTTTTCCTTTAAGGTCTTCAGGTTCTGGCTATATATAAATGAGAAACCCATTCTAAATTATCTAGCTGACGTACTACGACGAAATACCCAAGATGCAGATAAGATAGAGATTTTTATTTATTTACGGCCTCAAACATCTCAATACCTTGCGCTTTCTTGTTTCTCTCCATGAAATTCAATTGAATTCAGTTGTTGTCTTAAATTCATGCTTATTCATTTTCTAAGCTTCCTAAATTCATGCTACGTTATATTCTAATCACCCAGAATTCATTGCTCTTTTAAAAAAAATTACGATTTATGCATTGTTGTCTCTCAAATATTTAAAATCTACAATTAAGAGCCCTCTCTACTCGCTGGCGGTACCTACCCACCACCACTACCCATTTTCCTTTATTCAAAAATTCTTATCGCTCCTTAAAATTATGGCTTTTAAGTGTTGATTTCTCAGCCCAAGAATTACAGCGTGATGTGCTGCTTGACTGGTCCCCCCTCTCCCTCTCTCTCTCTCTCTCTCTCTTTATATATATATATGATGATGATGATGATGATCTTTTCTCCCGCCATGCCTCTGTCTACCCCTCCATCCTCTCTCTCCCCCTTCGTAGTTTTTCCTTTAAGGTCTTCAGGTTCTGGCTATATATAAATGAGAAACCCATTCTAAATTATCTAGCTGACGTACTACGACGAAATACCCAAGATGTAGATAAGATAGAGATTTTTATTTATTTACGGCCTCAAACATCTCAATACCTTGCGCTTTCTTGTTTCTCTCCATGAAATTCAATTGAATTCAGTTGTTGTCTTAAATTCATGCTTATTCATTTTCTAAGCTTCCTAAATTCATGCTACGTTATATTCTAATCACCCAGAATTCATTGCTCTTTTAAAAAAATTACGATTTATGCATTGTTGTCTCTCAAATATTTAAAATCTACAATTAAGAGCCCTCTCTACTCGCTGGCGGTACCTACCCACCACCACTACCCATTTTCCTTTATTCAAAAATTCTTATCGCTCCTTAAAATTATGGCTTTTAAGTGTTGATTTCTCAGCCCAAGAATTACAGCGTGATGTGCTGCTTGACTGGTCCCCCCTCTCCCTCTCTCTCTCTCTCTCTCTCTTTATATATATATATGATGATGATGATGATGATCTTTTCTCCCGCCATGCCTCTGTCTACCCCTCCATCCTCTCTCTCCCCCTTCGTAGTTTTTCCTTTAAGGTCTTCAGGTTCTGGCTATATATAAATGAGAAACCCATTCTAAATTATCTAGCTGACGTACTACGACGAAATACCCAAGATGCAGATAAGATAGAGATTTTTATTTATTTACGGCCTCAAACATCTCAATACCTTGCGCTTTCTTGTTTCTCTCCATGAAATTCAATTGAATTCAGTTGTTGTCTTAAATTCATGCTTATTCATTTTCTAAGCTTCCTAAATTCATGCTACGTTATATTCTAATCACCCAGAATTCATTGCTCTTTTAAAAAAAATTACGATTTATGCATTGTTGTCTCTCAAATATTTAAAATCTACAATTAAGAGCCCTCTCTACTCGCTGGCGGTACCTACCCACCACCACTACCCATTTTCCTTTATTCAAAAATTCTTATCGCTCCTTAAAATTATGGCTTTTAAGTGTTGATTTCTCAGCCCAAGAATTACAGCGTGATGTGCTGCTTGACTGGTCCCCCCTCTCCCTCTCTCTCTCTCTCTCTCTCTTTATATATATATATGATGATGATGATGATGATCTTTTCTCCCGCCATGCCTCTGTCTACCCCTCCATCCTCTCTCTCCCCCTTCGTAGTTTTTCCTTTAAGGTCTTCAGGTTCTGGCTATATATAAATGAGAAACCCATTCTAAATTATCTAGCTGACGTACTACGACGAAATACCCAAGATGCAGATAAGATAGAGATTTTTATTTATTTACGGCCTCAAACATCTCAATACCTTGCGCTTTCTTGTTTCTCTCCATGAAATTCAATTGAATTCAGTTGTTGTCTTAAATTCATGCTTATTCATTTTCTAAGCTTCCTAAATTCATGCTACGTTATATTCTAATCACCCAGAATTCATTGCTCTTTTAAAAAAATTACGATTTATGCATTGTTGTCTCTCAAATATTTAAAATCTACAATTAAGAGCCCTCTCTACTCGCTGGCGGTACCTACCCACCACCACTACCCATTTTCCTTTATTCAAAAATTCTTATCGCTCCTTAAAATTATGGCTTTTAAGTGTTGATTTCTCAGCCCAAGAATTACAGCGTGATGTGCTGCTTGACTGGTCCCCCCTCTCCCTCTCTCTCTCTCTCTTTATATATATATATGATGATGATGATGATGATCTTTTCTCCCGCCATGCCTCTGTCTACCCCTCCATCCTCTCTCTCCCCCTTCGTAGTTTTTCCTTTAAGGTCTTCAGGTTCTGGCTATATATAAATGAGAAACCCATTCTAAATTATCTAGCTGACGTACTACGACGAAATACCCAAGATGCAGATAAGATAGAGATTTTTATTTATTTACGGCCTCAAACATCTCAATACCTTGCGCTTTCTTGTTTCTCTCCATGAAATTCAATTGAATTCAGTTGTTGTCTTAAATTCATGCTTATTCATTTTCTAAGCTTCCTAAATTCATGCTACGTTATATTCTAATCACCCAGAATTCATTGCTCTTTTAAAAAAAATTACGATTTATGCATTGTTGTCTCTCAAATATTTAAAATCTACAATTAAGAGCCCTCTCTACTCGCTGGCGGTACCTACCCACCACCACTACCCATTTTCCTTTATTCAAAAATTCTTATCGCTCCTTAAAATTATGGCTTTTAAGTGTTGATTTCTCAGCCCAAGAATTACAGCGTGATGTGCTGCTTGACTGGTCCCCCCTCTCCCTCTCTCTCTCTCTCTCTCTCTTTATATATATATATGATGATGATGATGATGATCTTTTCTCCCGCCATGCCTCTGTCTACCCCTCCATCCTCTCTCTCCCCCTTCGTAGTTTTTCCTTTAAGGTCTTCAGGTTCTGGCTATATATAAATGAGAAACCCATTCTAAATTATCTAGCTGACGTACTACGACGAAATACCCAAGATGCAGATAAGATAGAGATTTTTATTTATTTACGGCCTCAAACATCTCAATACCTTGCGCTTTCTTGTTTCTCTCCATGAAATTCAATTGAATTCAGTTGTTGTCTTAAATTCATGCTTATTCATTTTCTAAGCTTCCTAAATTCATGCTACGTTATATTCTAATCACCCAGAATTCATTGCTCTTTTAAAAAAATTACGATTTATGCATTGTTGTCTCTCAAATATTTAAAATCTACAATTAAGAGCCCTCTCTACTCGCTGGCGGTAACCCGCCCTCCCACCCCCTCCACCGGAAGTTCATTCGTCTGTCATTCCTCTGTCATCCCACCCCCTCCACCGGAAGTTTCATTCCTCTGTCATCCCACCCCCTCCACCGGAAGTTCATTCCTCTGCCATCCCACCCCCTCCACCGGAAGTTCATTCCTCTGTCATCCCACCCCCTCCACCGGAAGTTCATTCCTCTGCCACCCCCCCTCCACCGGAAGTTCATTCCTCTGTCATCCCACCCCTCCACCGGAAGTTCATTCCTCTGTCATCCCACCCCCTCCACCGGAAGTTCATTCCTCTGTCATCGCACCCCCTCCACCGGAAGTTCATTCCTCTGCCATCCCACCCCCTCCACCGGAAGTTCATTTCTCTGTCATCCCGCCCCCTCCACCGGAAGTTCATTCCTCTGTCATCCCACCCCCTCCACCGGAAGTTCATTCCTCTGTCATCCCACCCCTCCACCGGAAGTTCATTCCTCTGTCATCCCACCCCCTCCACCGGAAGTTCATTCCTCTGTCATCCCACCCCTCCACCGGAAGTTCATTCCTCTGTCATCCCACCCCCTCCACCGGAAGTTCATTCCTCTGTCATCCCACCCCCTCCACCGGAAGTTCATTCCTCTGTCATCCCGCCCCCTCCACCGGAAGTTCATCCCTTTGTCATCCTGTCAACCTCGGCTGTCTCCCGGAACCCATCTAGTGGCCTTGGCCATCCTCTCCCCTACCTTTGGGTAGCGCATTAAGGTTGAGAAATGTTTGCAGGTTGTAGGTAATGTTTTGCTTATGAATTCTTCCAATTGCAAGTTTTCTTTTCAGGTACACGACACTGCTTTTCCTCTTCCCAGGCTACAGGCCCACACCCCCAACACCCATACTGTTAGGATTGGCACTCTCAACGTCGGCACGCTGAAAGGTAGATCTGGTGAAATTGTTGAGATGCTTGAACGGAGATGCGTAGATATGTGCTGCATCCAGGAAGTAAGATGGAGAGGAGGTTCTGCAAGGTTCCTCACAGGCAAAGAACACAGGTACAAGATTTTCTGGGCAGGGAACACTGACGGGGTCGGGGGCGTAGGAATACTTCTAGCGGAGAAATGGGTGGATAAGGTAATCGAGGTCGTTAGAGTAAGTGACAGAGTACTTAAGATCAGACTAGTGCTTCATCATAGATTAGCTACTGTCATCTCAGCCTATGCACCTCAACCTGGGCTACCAGATGGTCTGAAAGACCAATTCTATGACACCCTCTTGCAAACTACCTCGTCGACGAGTGACAGGGACCTTCTCTTTGTGGCTGGAGACTTCAACGGTCATGTCGGACGTCGTGCTGGGGGCTTCCATGGCATACATGGAGGCTATGGCTTCGGTTCCCGCAACGAGGAGGGAACCAGACTGCTGGAGTTCTGTGATGCAACCAATCTTATAGTCTGCAATACCAACTTCAGGAAACCTGCCAGTCACCTAGTCACCTACCGCTCCGGCAGACACTCTAGCCAAATCGACTACATCCTCGCCAGAAATAGGGAAAGAGGGCGGCTTATAAATGCCAAAACCTACCCTGGCGAAGAATGTACCCCACAACATAGATTAGTAGTTAGCGACTTTGGGATCAAGGCAAAATGGGTGCCCAGAATTAGACAGGCTTGGAGAAGAAGGGTGTGGAAGCTTAAAGACCCTGCAAACGGACAGAGACTTAGAGACAAGTTACTTGAAGCATTTAACGAAATAGAAGGGGATATAGCATCATACAACGTGGAAGACAATTGGAGATTTCTGCGGGACAACCTGTTGAAAGCCACCGACCAGATTTGTGGGTGGTGTAAGGTCCCCTCCCAACCCAGAGTAACGTGGTGGTGGAACAAGGAGGTAGACAGGGCTATTAGACAAAAGAAACAAGCTTGGAAGGACTGGAAGAACGGTGGTAGCAGGGAATTGTACCAATGTGCCAGAAGGGAGGCTAGGCGACAGGTTTATTTAGCCAGAGGGGAAGCAGATAAGGAAAGATTTGCCAATGTTCTGCGCCGTGAGGACCAAAGACTCGAGGTATTTCGGGTTGCAAGACAGTGTAGGAGAGAGAATAGTGATGTTGTAGGAGAGAAATGTGTTCGCATGGATGATGGTACGCTTGCATTAAATGAGGATGCAAAGAAAGAGGTCTGGAGATGCCACTACGATAGATTGCTTAATAAAGAGAATGAATGGGAGAAAGAGAGCCTGCCTTATGTCGACCCAATAGAGGGACCAGCTATCCGAGTTGATAGTACCAGGGTAGATAAAGCAATTAAGAGTATGAAGACCGGGAAAGCCCCCGGCCCATCAGGAATCACTGCAGAGATGCTCAAAATATCTGGCAGTGTTGGCTATAGCCTAGTCACCCGTATTACGAACCAGGTGATACACGAAGGAGTCATACCCTATGACTGGTGTAGCAGCATCATAGTCAACTGCTACAAAGGTAAAGGGGACGCTTTAGATACAAATAATTACAGAGGCATCAAGCTGTTAGATCAGGTTATGAAAGTTACAGAGAGGGTCATAGCCCAACTAATTAGGGAGCGAATCAATTTAGATGAGATGCAGTTTGGGTTCGTGCCAGGTAAAAGCACTACTGATGCCTTATTTCTAGTGAGACAGTTGCAAGAGAAATACCTAGCCAAGGATAAACCTCTGTACCTGGCTTTCGTTGACATGGAGAAAGCCTTTGACAGGGTCCCCCGATCCCTTATCTGGTGGTCAATGAGGAAACTTGGGATAGAAGAATGGCTAGTGAGAGCTGTGCGAGCCATGTACAGAGATGCGGCCAGTAAGGTGAGGGTTGGAAATGAGTACAGCAATGAATTCCGGGTAGAGGTAGGGGTCCACCAAGGTTCCGTCCTCAGCCCCCTATTATTTACCATAGTCCTCCAGGCAATCACAGAGGAGTTCAAGACAGGTTGCCCCTGGGAGCTCCTCTATGCTGATGACCTTGCCCTAATTGCGGAGTCACTATCAGAACTAGAGGAGAAGTTTCAGGTGTGGAAGCAAGGTCTAGAATTGAAGGGCCTTAGAGTCAACCTAGCTAAAACCAAAATCCTAATAAGTAGGAAGGTAGATAAAACACAAACCCCTTCAGGTAGATGGCCCTGCTCAGTATGTAGAAAAGGAGTAGGTAGTAACTCTATAAGATGTACCCGGTGCAAGCTATGGACACATAAGAGGTGCAGCAACATCAAAGGCAGGTTAACTAGCAAGTTAGTTTTTGTTTGTGGCAGATGTTCAGGTGCAATAAAGACTGCAAACAAACAGGAAACAACTTCTATCTCATTCCAGGGTGAAAAACTAGAGGTAGTCGATAGCTTCCGCTATCTGGGCGACCAAGTTAGTAGTGGGGGTGGGTGCGCTGAAAGTGTAGCTGCTAGAATAAGAATAGCCTGGGCAAAGTTTAGAGAGCTCTTACCCCTGCTGGCGACAAAGGGACTCTCACTCAGAGTAAAAGGCAGACTGTATGACGCATGCGTACGAACAACCATGCTACATGGCAGTGAAACATGGGCTGTAACTGCTGAGGACATACGTAAGCTCGCAAGGAATGAAGCCAGTATGCTCCGTTGGATGTGTAATGTCAATGTGAATACCCGTCAGAGTGTAAGTATCTTGAGAGAAAAGCTGAACATTAGAAGCATCAGTTGTGGCGTGCAAGAGAGACGATTGCGCTGGTATGGACATGTGGTGAGAATGGAGGAGGATAGCTGCGTGAAAAAGTGCCACACCCTAACAGTTGAGGGAACCCGTGGAAGAGGTAGGCCCAGGAAGACCTGGGCTGAGGTGGTGAGGCAAGACCTTCGTACATTGGGCCTCACCGAGGCGATGACTACGGACCGAGACCTTTGGAAATGGGCTGTGCGTGAGAAGACCCGGCAAGCCAAGTAAGATCGTTGCCAGTGCCCCTGGACTGGTTCTTGTGCGGGTGGCACATGAGATGCACCATTTTGAGCGTGGCCGTTGCCAGTACCGCCTGACTGGCTCCTGTAGGATTTTCGAGCGAGATCGTTGCCAGTGCCCCTGGACTGGCTTGTGCGGGTGGCACATAAAAGACACCATTTCGAGCGTGGCCGTTTTCGTGCGGGTGACACGTAAAAGCACCCACTACACTCTCTGAGTGGTTGGCGTTAGGAAGGGCATCCAGCTGTAGAAACTCTGCCAAATCAGACTGGAGCCTGGTGTTGCCATCCGGTTTCACCAGTCCTCAGTCAAATCGTCCAACCCATGCTAGCATGGAAAGCGGACGTTAAACGATGATGATGATGATGATGATATATATATATATATATATATATATATAAAGATGATGATGATGATGACACACACATACATACAGAACCAGCAAATTTATCAACCTGGGGCAAAAATTACTAACCTCAGTTTGAGAACCCTTACTATAGACCAATATATATTGCATAATTTGTGGCAGAGAAATGACTGAGTGATGAAGATATTGTACTAAATGCTCATCAATTAGGGTGGCAGACTTAATCAATTGCCCAATTTACTACCTCCTGAGTGCCCTTTAGCAGTGTCTGCTCTTTTCCAAGTATTCAGATGAGGTCTCTAGCCTGGGAACAGCCCAATATCTGGATGCACTGATTCTTCCTACTACAGCAACCCATGAGTTATAGTTTCTTCCTACCTTTCTTCCCATCAATCTTTGTGACCCCACAAATATCATGGGTGCAGCCCTTCTTCTTCTAGGTCAAAGGAAGTTTTAATAAGTATACACTGACTACAAATTTTCTGCAGATATTTTGTCATGTGTCTAAGCAGAATACCTTATTCTACAATGCTTCCTCATCATCACCATCATTATAATTTAATATCCATATCCCATGCTAGCAGGAGTTGGATGATATGACAAAGTTTGCTTTGGCACAGGTTCTACAGCTGGATGCCTGTCTTAAACTATTTTTATGGCACCAACACAAGTAAGGTTGCCACTTAGCTCACAACACTAAGACTGCTTTCATCTGAGTGAAACTACAGTAGAAGCAGAGGCACTTTTATGCTAAGTGATGAGCGATTAAGTATGAAAGGAACCAGAACAGGTTCCTTGCTATAGAGGATATACATGGCTACTCATATCTTACAAGAGTGAATGTCAATAATCAGGATGCACCTAAATGATGCACAAGAACAATATTGGTTTCAAATTTTGGCACAAGGCCAGTAATTTGGAGAGAGGGGGTAAAATTAATTACATCGACCCCAGTACTCAGCTGGTAGTTATTTTAAGGATGAAAGGTAGAGTCAACCTTGGCAGAATTTGAACTCAGAATGTTAAGGCAGACGAAAAACCACTAAGCATTTTGTCTGGCATGCTAATGATTCTGCCAGCTCACCACCTTTTGCACAGGAACAATATTAATCCCTATATTAAACAAATAAGAAAGATGAGATCTTACTCGAATAATGATGATCTAGATAACGGATACAAGCGCATCGTGGGATAAGAGTGTACCCCTTCTTGTTGACATAAAGATCTATATTTTTTGCAATCAATATCAGCGATATGTACATTTTTATTGGATTTGAACATCTGGAAAGAGAAATGAAAAAAGGCATAATTAAAATGGATTGTTTTCCAATATAAATGAAAATGTTTGAAATTCTGTTTATTTAAATGTACATAAAATCCAAAATTGGAAGAAATACTACACATCAACATTAAATATAAGTGAATCTATCTTTTAAACTTGAAAGGTATTTAATCTTTAATACATCAAAATTAAATCTAAGGAAAGAATTAAAATAAAGAATGTTATGTTTTATCTTTTACTTGTTTCAGTCATTAGACTGCAGCCATGCTGGGGTACCACCTTGAAGAATTTTAGTTGAACAAATTGATTCCAGTACTTTTTTTTAAAACCTGGTATTTATTCTATCAGTCTCTTTAGCCTTGGCTACATTTATGAAATATTTATGAAGGGTCGTATTATTTTTATTAGAATGAAACACAATTTATGGATGATATTCTTAGAATAATTTCTTTAAAAAAAAATAGGTATTAATAAAAACTTGCATTTCCCTCTCTGTTAGGAGGCACAAGCACTTACACACACAATGTTAACTTCTGCCTGCCAAATTCAATCATAAGGCTTCGGTCAACCCGAGGTTATAGCAGAAGACACTTGCCCAAGGTGCCATGCAGTGGGATTGGGCCTGAAACCATGTGGCTACAAAGCAAGCTTCCCACTGGTTTCGAATTTTGGCACAAGGCCAGCAATTTTAGAAGAGGGGATAAATCAATTACATCGACCCAGCCATGTAACTGGTACTTATTTTGTGAACCCCGAAGAGTAGAAAGCGAAAGTCGACCTCGACAGAATTTGAACTCTGAATGTAAAGTCAGATGAAATGCCGCTAAGCATTTTGCCAGGCATGTTAACAATTCTGCCAGCTCACTGCCTTTTCCATCTATCACTTGGTTTTAAATTGAATTAATATTCAATTTATCACCCTATCTATATAAATAATAATTTAAATAATTATGTTCTCCAGCCAACAACATATACTGCGGTGAATTATTCCCTGCAGAATTGTTTCCGGAATTTGGCGTGCCAGAGCTGAAGCATTTTGAAAAATGACCCAAATGTAATCGGTAGAACTGTATGCAAGTCTTATTTGTTGAAGACAATTCGTGTATAGTTCTGCAAATTATATTGATTCTAGAACGGCTGTGCTGACAAGAACACAGATGTTGTTACGTAATTAAAACGTTAATGTTCAAAACTGCAGTACACAGCTAATTCTTTATTCTGTATATTTCTCATTTTGTCCTGTTCTGGTGTTTTGCGAAATTTTTTCTGGAGAACATTATTTTTCTTTGTGGTTGGGTCGTTGATGACCTCTTTCTAGCATATTGGATGTCCACCTAGTGGTCATCCCTTATACGCGTATATATATTGATAGATATATTGTGTTACCTTAGAGAGCTTACGCCATTCAGGAGCCAACTGTTGACAAGGGCCACACCATGGAGCAAAGAAATCGACAACCCAGATTTCATTTTGGCCACGCTGTTTAACTTTGGAATGAAAGTTGTCAGGAGTCAGTTGTTCTACAGATGGATGAAGAGTATCCTAGTAAAATGTGAAAGTAAAGGAGGAAAAAATATCAGAAAATGTGTTTATTTGGAAAGCAACAAATAAATTTCCCTCTATAGAGAGACTTGTACATCAATTTTAATTTTGCCTACATTTATCTTGTTTAAGTCATTGGACTGTGGCCATGCTAGAGCACTACCTTGAAAGATTTAGTCAAACAAATCAATCCCATAACTTATTTGTCAGTCTGGTACCTATTCTATTGGTCTCTTTTGCTGAGCTGCAAAGAAATAAGCTAACACCAGTCTTCAAGCAGTGTCAGGGACAAACACGCATGCACACACATACACACAACAGGCTTCCACAGTCTCCAGCAACCAAATCCACTCTCAAGGCATTGGTGGGCCTGGGCACTTTAATAGAGGTGGTGGTGGTGGTGGCGTCAGCAGCTGTAGCGATGGGGGTGGAGAAGATGATGGAAGTAATTGTGGCAGTGATGATGATGGTGAAGGTGAACCATTGTCTTTACATTTGCTTTTCTATGCTGGCATGAGTTGACCAGGACTTTCTCAAGAAGTGTTTTATAACCAAATGCTCTTCTTGACATTCATCCTTGTAGATAAAGTGTACTTATTCTAAAATCAGGATACACACAGGTATTACATATCATCTTTATCATCATCATTTATCTATAGAAGATTTTTGACAGTTAGACGCCTTTCCTGTCACCAACCCTTACCCATTCCAAGATTCCCCTTGGCCAGACATGTTCATATTTAAATTAAAACTTGCCATCATAATTTAATGTAAGACATTCATTTATATCCATTATGTCAAGACAAGGAGACACAAACACACACACACAGATACACAACAGGCTTCTTTCAGTTTCCACTTACCAAATCCACTCACAAAGCTTTGGTTGGTGCAACGCTATAGTAGAAGCCCAAGGTGCCATGCAGTGGAACTGAGCCTGAAACCATGTTGGGAAGCAAACTTTTTAACCACACAGCTACACCAGCACTCATATGTGTGTGTGCGCGCGCGCGCATGTGCGCATCTAATGGGTTCCTGAATAGTTTTCATCTCCTAAATTTAACTCAGAAGGTTCTGAGTCCACAGAATGGTATGATTGAAGTCATCTGCCCAAGATGTCATACAGTGGGATTAAATCTGGAACCACATGACTGCTAAGCCATAAAAATTACAAAACAGGTGTAAAAACCCCTAAGGTGAATTATGCTTACCTCAATAAAATCAATGATATCTTGTGCGCGATGTTGACCATGGTAATGATGAGGTGTGCTTCTATTGTAAAAAATAGTGGTTGGATAAGATCTAATGTTGTACTAAAATGACAAAAAAAAAACAAGGGAAAAAATACAATCATCAGTTATGGAAATTAAGTATTTATTTTCTTCGACAGAGGTTTTACTTATACTTTAAATAGTCTATATTTATTTAAACCAAGGTCAGCTCTAATCAAGTAGACTTCTGAGCTAACTCCCAAAGTGTACTTCCAAGCTAACAGCCATTCTTATTAAGTCCCCCCCCCTACCCAAGAATTTACTCTCTGATCTTTGGAAATATGCTACAGTGTTTTCAAATCAGGCAATAAAAACATTATTTCAGATAACGAATTTCTTGAAAAGCAATACATATTTTAACACAGACTATTTGTAAATCAGTTTTAAACTGGTCTCTTCATCTTGTAGTTCAAAACACAATCCTTTGCCTGTCCATGCTTGTTTTCAGATTTTCAGTCCTTGTTTCATTCATTCTGAATAACATAAATCTTCCCTTTCTTAAGTCCCAAGTTACTCTGTGGTTGAAAAAACTTTGGGAGTGTAAATCATATATGATGCATAGATGCCAAGGAAATATTTACTGCGTCACATGTGATACATGGGACAGGCAAAGAGTTAAAATTCTAAAATTTAAATTGTTTTTTTTCTTCAAAGTTTATGAAAACTTTCGAATTTATAAAAAAAAAAACTTTAGGAAAAGCTATTATACCTGAGTGCAGAGGCCCTGATGTACAGTACAGTCAACAGAACCAAAAGATATTGTTTTACCATAACTTTTGGATGCTTTTCTAAATTCTGGCAGCAACCGCATACACGGAGGGCACCACTATAAAACAAAAGTATGAATAAGCAAATCAAGAAAAAGAAAAGAAAATTTAATAAGACTTGATATTTAGATTCTTTAATTCTTTTGATGCCAACTCACTAAGAGCTCCTCTAGTTCTATGATATATATGTATTAAAAAAAACCCATTTACTTTAAAATGTTCATATTTAAATTAAAACTTGCCATCATAATTTAATGTAACAACCTTTAAAGTTGCAAAAATGATATTTTTTCTAAATTCCCTCACATTCCTGATTATTTTAAGAAATAATTGAAACACATAGGCAGTGTATTTCTTTAAAAATAACCACAAAAGAATGAACTATGGCAGAACATGTTTAAAGTATTGGTGACAAAAATATCTGAATGTTATTTTCATTATTTATATCATTTTAAAAATTAGCCTAATAGCAAACACCATAGTTCATTTTAAAAAGGTAGATTAGGAATATACAGAAATGTACTTACTGGCGCAAAAAAATCAACAAACCATGGATCTTGACTATCTACTACCCGATGAGGAAAATCGCCAGGACCAAGTGCTTCTAAAGAAGCTTTCACACTCTCTTTAGCAAAAGCAGCTACATCATGAGCAATTGCACGACCTGAAATTAAGAAAGCAATAAACTAAAACATATAGTTTTAATGCTACATTTGATCTGATGATGCACAATAAACAAAAGTAATACTCTGTGTGTGTGTGTAAGAAGCAAATATATAAATTGCTCAAATTAAGATTTCTATTAATAACTTTATTTCAAATTTTGATTTATTGAAATTCCATATTGAGAAATTGATAAATATATAAGATGAAGTTATTTCTCTTGAGTAGGGGCACCAGAATCATTAATCATATTCCTTGGTAGCATCTTGATGAGACAGAAATGAAATGACTTGAGTGGATATAATATTGAATTATTGAGGATGCTTCTAGAGGACACACTGGACTAGATCATGTAGTCATAAATTTAGAATGTTTGCAAAATCTGCTCAAAGCTGGCTGAGTGTCAAATAGCAAGAACCTTTAGCTTATATCCACTTTGGGGGCTTCACTGTATATTTGAACATACATTTAAATCTACATGACTCAGTTCACTTACTATATTTACTCAAGTATTATGAAAGAAATATAATACAAAGCATCAGAGACAAAATTGGTGGGATAGCATGAAACACAAGTGAAAAACAAAAGTACTAAAAGTGGAAGTCACATTGTATTCAAGATTACATTGTATACAAGTCAAGTAATTATGATATATGTTAGTAGTAGGTACCATATCAACTGAGAATGTTGCCTGAGTTTGACTTGCATCATAACTAGTAGAGTAAAATCTATCTCTTATTTACTTAATACAAAAGTCATCCAGTACTGAAAAACTCAAAATTGTTGAAGTATGGAATAAACTATCGGCATCAGTTGTTAGCTGTCAAAACACTACAACCTTCAAAACGTCCATGCTTCCTGAAATTTGCCAACCTGATGCCCCCTACCCCCATTTCTTCTTCCTTTTTTTTTTTTAAGATTTTCTCACTGTTCACTTTCTGTACATATTCTATGTACTGTTCATGCAATTTTGGTTACTTTTTTTGATGGGTTTTGCACCTGAGCATTGTATACAATAAGTTCGTTATTATTATTTTAAGTTATTTGGGAGAGATCCCTACAACAGACTAGCATTTTGTCAAAGAGAAGATTTATATTTCATCAAATTCCCACACCTGTAAACACAAGTGAATTACATAGTTGTGGTTTCACAAAAAGAAATTAACTTCCAAATGAGCTCATATTCTATTTAGGTACACAAAATGACTGTGTGATTAAGAAGCTTGCTTTGCAACCACATGGTTTCGAGTTCAGACTCAGTATACAGTATCTTGGGTAAGTGTCTTCTACTATAGCTTCAGGGTGATCAATGCTATGTAAGTGAATTTGGTAGATGGAAACTGTGTGGAAGTGTGTGTGTGTGTGTGTGTGTGTGTGTGTGTTTGTCCCACACACACACACCACTTGACAAATGGTCTTGGTTTGTCTACATCTCCATAACTTGGCAGTTTGGCAAAAAAGACCGATAAAATAAATATCAGACTTTAAAAAAATAATAATTACTAGGGTAAAACCCTTTACAGTCATGCCTCAGCATAGCCACAGTCCAATATCTAAAAGTGAAAGACAAAAGATTATATTTTAGCATTCATGCAAAAACAGCATAAAAGATATTTCTTAAAACTGTTTCCTTACCATAATATATTTCATGGCCACCACTTGATTTGAAAAGGACAAAAGTTGGCATTTTAAAAATATGTAACTGGTGACATTCATTCTGAAGAATCCTACAGTCAACACGACCAACCTAAAAAATATTGTATTGAAAGGAAAATATAATTCATACAGTATCATCTGTTGTTTAACTTAACTCATCCCTCATTAAGCAAACCTATGAGCAAAGATTTTCCTGCCATGACCATCACATCTTTATTTTCAGATAAGATGACAAGATGTACTGAGGACTATATTATCCAAAGTGTCCTTTTTCTATGGTATGTGATTTGAGGGAGATATGGCTGCTATTTCCAGCAAGTAAAGCAACCCTGTAAAAGCTTCCTTTGATGTTAAGATACTTTGTGATCGGTTACTGTTAGAGCCACTTCATTTCAGACCCTTTTTGCCCTTGTAAAAAAACATAAACATCACAAACACCTATTTCCCTCACATAAAAATCTCAGGCTTCATGTTTATCTAAAAAGAAAATACAATAGCTTTTACATATATCCTGTGTTTGTTGTCCACCACTATTTGACAACTGGTGAGTTTATGCCCCCATAATTCAGAGGTTTGGCAAAGAAACTGATAGAATAAGTACTAGGCTTTAAAAAAATAAGTCCTGGAGTCAATTAGTTCAACTGAAGTCTTTCAGGGCAGTGCCCCAGCATAGCTGCATGGCCGCCACACTGCAGGCAAATGACTGAAACAAGATATATATATATATATATATATATATATATATATATAATAATATTAGGGACAAAATCCAAAATTACAGGTAAAAACTCAATTAAAATCAATTTATAAAAAATTAAAATTAAATTGAGCTTTATAGATAAAATATACATAAATAGCTAAAACCAAAATCCTAATAAGTAGGAAGGTAGATAAAACACAAACCCCTTCAGGTAGATGGCCCTGCTCAGTATGTAGAAAAGGAGTAGGTAGTAACTCTATAAGATGTACCCGGTGCAAGCTATGGACACATAAGAGGTGCAGCAACATCAAAGGCAGGTTAACTAGCAAGTTAGTTTTTGTTTGTGGCAGATGTTCAGGTGCAATAAAGACTGCAAACAAACAGGAAACAACTTCTATCTCATTCCAGGGTGAAAAACTAGAGGTAGTCGATAGCTTCCGCTATCTGGGCGACCAAGTTAGTAGTGGGGGTGGGTGCGCTGAAAGTGTAGCTGCTAGAATAAGAATAGCCTGGGCAAAGTTTAGAGAGCTCTTACCCCTGCTGGCGACAAAAGGACTCTCACTCAGAGTAAAAGGCAGACTGTATGACGCATGCGTACAAACAACCATGCTACATGGCAGTGAAACATGGGCTGTAACTGCTGAGGACATACGTAAGCTCGCAAGGAATGAAGCCAGTATGCTCCGTTGGATGTGTAATGTCAATGTGAATACCCGTCAGAGTGTAAGTATCTTGAGAGAAAAGCTGAACATTAGAAGCATCAGTTGTGGCGTGCAAGAGAGACGATTGCGCTGGTATGGACATGTGGTGAGAATGGAGGAGGATAGCTGCGTGAAAAAGTGCCACACCCTAACAGTTGAGGGAACCCGTGGAAGAGGTAGGCCCAGGAAGACCTGGGCTGAGGTGGTGAGGCAAGACCTTCGTACATTGGGCCTCACCGAGGCGATGACTACGGACCGAGACCTTTGGAAATGGGCTGTGCGTGAGAAGACCCGGCAAGCCAAGTAAGATCGTTGCCAGTGCCCCTGGACTGGTTCTTGTGCGGGTGGCACATGAGATGCACCATTTTGAGCGTGGCCGTTGCCAGTACCGCCTGACTGGCTCCTGTAGGATTTTCGAGCAAGATCGTTGCCAGTGCCCCTGGACTGGCTTGTGCGGGTGGCACATAAAAGACACCATTTCGAGCGTGGCCGTTTTCGTGCGGGTGACACGTAAAAGCACCCACTACACTCTCTGAGTGGTTGGCGTTAGGAAGGGCATCCAGCTGTAGAAACTCTGCCAAATCAGACTGGAGCCTGGTGTTGCCATCCGGTTTCACCAGTCCTCAGTCAAATCGTCCAACCCATGCTAGCATGGAAAGCGGACGTTAAACGATGATGATGATATAGTTTTAGGGAAAATAACCAAGTTTCAAGAACTCATCGATGAAAATCCACTATCACATATAGAAAAATTAATAATTAAAAGCACAATAAATGAGTATAATATAAAGTAAAGTAAATATCATAAGATAAATATAATATGATATAATATAATATATAATATAATATTATATTTATCTTATGATATTTACTTTACTTTATATTATACTCATTTATTGTGCTTTTAATTATTAATTTTTTTATATGTGATAGTGGATTTTCATCGATGAGTTCTTGAAACTTGGTTATTTTCCCTAAAACTATATATATATATATATATATATATATATATATATATATATATATATATATATATATATATATATAAAGACCCTGCAAACGGACAGAGACTTAGAGACAAGTTACTTGAAGCATTTAACGAAATAGAAGGGGATATAGCATCATACAACGTGGAAGACAATTGGAGATTTCTGCGGGACAACCTGTTGAAAGCCACCGACCAGATTTGTGGGTGGTGTAAGGTCCCCTCCCGACCCAGAGTAACGTGGTGGTGGAACAAGGAGGTAGACAGGGCTATTAGACAAAAGAAACAGGCTTGGAAGGACTGGAAGAACGGTGGTAGCAGGGAATTGTACCAATGTGCCAGAAGGGAGGCTAGGCGACAGGTTTATTTAGCCAGAGGGGAAGCAGATAAGGAAAGATTTGCCAATGTTCTGCGCCGTGAGGACCAAAGACTCGAGGTATTTCGTGTTGCAAGACAGTGTAGGAGAGAGAATAGTGATGTTGTAGGAGAGAAATGTGTTCGCATGGATGATGATACGCTTGCATTAAATGAGGATGCAAAGAAAGAGGTCTGGAGATGCCACTACGATAGATTGCTTAATAAAGAGAATGAATGGGAGAAAGAGAGCCTGCCGTATGTCGACCCAATAGAGGGACCAGCTATCCGAGTTGATAGTACCAGGGTAGATAAAGCAATTAAGAGTATGAAGACCGGGAAAGCCCCCGGCCCATCAGGAATTACTGCAGAGATGCTCAAAATATCTGGCAGTGTTGGCTATAGCCTAGTCACCCGTATTACGAACCAGGTGATACACGAAGGAGTCATACCCAATGACTGGTGTAGCAGCATCATAGTCAACTGCTACAAAGGTAAAGGTGACGCTTTAGATACAAATAATTACAGAGGCATCAAGCTGTTAGATCAGGTTATGAAAGTTACAGAGAGGGTCATAGCCCAACTAATTAGGGAGCGAATCAATTTAGATGAGATGTAGTTTGGGTTCGTGCCAGGTAAAAGCACTACTGATGCCTTATTTCTAGTGAGACAGTTGCAGGAGAAATACCTAGCTAAGGATAAACCTCTGTACCTGGCTTTCGTTGACATGGAGAAAGCCTTTGACAGGGTCCCCCGATCCCTTATCTGGTGGTCAATGAGGAAACTTGGGATAGAAGAATGGTTAGTGAGAGCTGTGCGAGCCATGTACAGAGATGCTGCCAGTAAGGTGAGGGTTGGAAATGAGTACAGCAATGAATTCCGGGTAGAGGTAGGGGTCCACCAAGGTTCCGTCCTCAGCCCCCTCTTATTTATCATAGTCCTCCAGGCAATCACAGAGGAGTTCAAGACAGGTTGCCCCTGGGAGCTCCTCTATGCTGATGACCTTGCCCTAATTGCGGAGTCACTATCAGAACTAGAGGAGAAGTTTCAGGTGTGGAAGCAAGGTCTAGAACTGAAGGGCCTTAGAGTCAACTTAGCTAAAACCAAAATCCTAATAAGTAGGAAGGTAGATAAAACACAAACCCCTTCAGGTAGATGGCCCTGCTCAGTATGTAGAAAAGGAGTAGGTAGCAACTCTATAAGATGTACCCGGTGCAAGCTATGGACACATAAGAGGTGCAGCAACATCAAAGGCAGGTTAACTAGCAAGTTAGTTTTTGTTTGTGGCAGATGTTCAGGTGCAATAAAGACTGTAAACAAACAGGAAACAACTTCTATCTCATTCCAGGGTGAAAAACTAGAGGTAGTCGATAGCTTCCGCTATCTGGGCGACCAAGTTAGTAGTGGGGGTGGGTGCGCTGAAAGTGTAGCTGCTAGAATAAGAATAGCCTGGGCAAAGTTTAGAGAGCTCTTACCCCTGCTGGCAACAAAGGGACTCTCACTCAGAGTAAAAGGCAGACTGTATGACGCATGCGTACGAACAGCCATGCTACATGGCAGTGAAACATGGGCTGTAACTGCTGAGGACATACGTAAGCTCGCAAGGAATGAAGCCAGTATGCTCCGTTAGACGTGTAATGTCAATGTGAATACCCGTCAGAGTGTAAGTATCTTGAGAGAAAAGCTGAACATTAGAAGCATCAGCTGTGGCGTGCAAGAGAGACGATTGCGCTGGTATGGACATGTGGTGAGAATGGATGAGGATAGCTGCGTGAAAAAGTGCCACACCCTAACAGTTGAGGGAACCCGTGGAAGAGGTAGGCCCAGGAAGACCTGGGCTGAGGTGGTGAGGCAAGACCTTCGTACATTGGGCCTCACCGAGGCGATGACTACTGACCGAGACCTTTGGAAATGTGCTGTGCGTGAGAAGACCCGGCAAGCCAAGTAAGATCGTTGCCAGTGCCCCTGGACTGGTTCTTGTGCGGGTGGCACATGAGATGCACCATTTTGAGCGTGGCCGTTGCCAGTACTGCCTGACTGGCTCCCGTAGGATTTTCGAGCGAGATCGTTGCCAGTACCCCTGGACTGGCTTGTGCGGGTGGCACATAAAAGACACCATTTCGAGCGTGGCCGTTTTCGTGCGGGTGACACGTAAAAGCACCCACTACACTCTCTGAGTGGTTGGCATTAGGAAGGGCATCCAGCTGTAGAAACTCTGCCAAATTAGACTGGAGCCTGGTGTTGCCATCCGGTTTCACCAGTCCTCAGTCAAATCGTCCAACCCATGCTAGCATGGAAAGCGGACGTTAAACGATGATGATGATGATGATGATATATATATAAGTGAGTGGACAAATGAAAGAAAGGCACTCAACCAATTTATTGGGAGTTACACGTATGGATCAAAAGTTTGATTGAAATTCGTTGTAAACTCAAGAGTGCCAACAAATTTGAATCAAACTGTTTTGATCCACACTCACACACACACACACACATATATATACATATTAATCCAGCCATATCCAGCCAAATATTCTTTCTGTTTTATCTTCAAACTGGCTAGATCCTGCTTCTCACAATTACCCTACAATGTCATTTTAAAAATATACAATCACATGATTGAAATCTCAATGCTACAAGGTGATAAATGATTAGTTGAAAATGATATGAATCGACATTACATTTGACAGAGTAATGTCAGGTTTAAAATAATCTAATGATCAACACAACACACTTTACTTTAACAAAAATCCTTGTGATAGAATAACTGGTTGAGTAAAAGGAGCATCATTATCACCTCTATATTTTGGATGGTAAGGTAGCTGAAATTGTCAAGAGCAATTTAATTACTTGTGGCATTTAACTTCATTTCTCTATGTTCAAATCTTCAAATCCTACTACAATCAACTTTTTATTTCATTCTTCTGGAACTAGTAAAATCCTTATCAGTCATGTACTGACAATTTTTCAGACACTATACACCTTCCCTTATTAAGTGTCAATGTAAGAAACTATAAACATATTTACGTTTTGCACACATTTTCTATGAAGGAAATAATTAGTTGTAGAATGAATAGTTAAAGAACTGAACCGTACCTAGAATTTTAGATTTGTGGCTGCACATTAAGTATCCACAACTATTTGAATAATTAACAAATATATTCCTGATATGTCATTATAGTAATGTTTCATAACATAACTGGTAAGTAAGGAGTGACTTCTTAATGTTTCTTATAGGCTTGTAATATATTTAAGAAAAATACTAACAAACTAACAACTTACATGAATGTTTTCATCTTCAAGAAGGCTTGGAATCTTTCTCAATTCCAAATTACCTTCATCTTTATCAAAGAAATGAACAATCCATGCTGTGTTTTCTTGATTTTCATGTCTGATATCCTGGTAAGAAAGTATTAAAAGATTGTTAACATGAATAGATAATTATTACAATATCATAGGGAAAAACAACAATAATAGGAGAAAACCAACAAAAGAATGGACTTAATATTTTAAGTATCTATAAATATATATAATTATACCAGAGTTTTATTAAAACCCTGGGTGTTGTTAGAGGTGACTCCAAGGATTAGCAAGAAATAGAGCATCCAGCAATAAAACACTACCTTAAAAAATTTCTCCAACCCATGCCAGGATGGGAGGACAGTAGGTGTAAAACAATAATGGTGAGAAAAGCAATGTCTGAAGTACAGGGTCTCCCATACTGAAAATAATCAGAATGAGATGTTATGATACATCAGTCTGCTAGCCAATATTTCAGTTTATCTGGTATCAACAACTTCAACACCATAACCCTCTGTATTGCATGCAAATCCTGCAATGCTGAGCATATAGGCAAAACAAGGTACATTTGGATGACTGCTCCTGGGAACATCTCTTTGATGCCTGTAACAAAGCAAATGACCTCTCCCAAACCTATGACTGGAAACTTTAATCTATGAGAATTCTGTACTAACCAAAGAGTTCTGACACAATATTCACTACTACACAAAATACCTTCCAGAATTAGGTGATATACACAAGAATTTGTAACACATAATTCTACAGAAACTAAATACAACCAGCAGGTATACCAATAACCCAGATCCCTCACATGAAAATTATGTTTATTTAATCATAAAAAAAGGAAATCAGTAAAAGTGGTCAACTGTCTGAGAAAACTAAGGCTTATAATCATCTAGGTTTTTATAAAAAAAAAAACTAGACACAAAATCTAAAATAAACAGTTATAAATAAATGAGAAATTTTAAAATCTTACCTGAAGTTGTTCTTCATTCAAGAGTGTAACATCAGGTAGTTGTAATAAAACTTCATGTGCAACTTCTTGAGCTACAAGACTTGAAATGACCTGCCGATATGTTAGAGAAAATAAATATACAGATAATGCACAAAAAAACTGAAGCCGCTATTGTTTATTTTTGAAGAAAATGTGGTTTTAAAACTAGAACAAAAATTAAGAATATACAAACAATTTGGCATCTTCAACATTTTTGCATCATTTATTTTGTTTAACCATTTTATTCATGCATACAGCTGAATTACCTATGTAGTGTGTTATTATCATCATTTAATGTTCTTTTTTCGATGCTGGTATGGGTTGGATGGTTCAACAGGAACTGACAAGCCAGAGGGCTGCACTAAGCCCCACTGCTTTGGTATGGTTTTTACAGCTGGATGCCCTTCCTAATACCAACCACTTTACAGAGTTAACTGTGCGCTTCCTTATGACCAAGCACTAGTGAGATCACTATGTACTTGCAAGACAAGACCCTTTAACTGAGCAGGGCTAGTATTGAAGAATATGAAAGTATAATAGAAGGTCAGGAACAGGTGTCTTGCTGAAGAGATGAATTCATGGCTGTTATTTTTAGGACAATGAACATTCTCCCATCTTTTGATAATGATAATAAACTTATAAAACAATGTGATGCAAGCACAGCTATGTGATTAACGAGTTGGTTTCATGTTCAGGACTTCTACATAGTACCTTGTGAAACTGTCTTCTTCAACAGTTCCAGGCTAACCAATACCTTGGAAGGGAATTTAATAGACAGAAACAGCATAAAACCCATTATATATATATATATATATATATATATATATATATTGGCTGTGTGGTAAGTAGCTTGCTTACCAACCACATGGTTCCGGGTTCAGTCCCACTGCATGGCATCTTGGGCAAGTATCTTCTATTATAGCCACAGGCCGACCAAAGCCTTGTGAGTGGATTTGGTAGACGGAAACTGAAAGAAGCCCGTCATATATGTATGTGTGTGTGTGTGTGCGTGCGTGCGTGTGTGTGTGTGTGTTTTCCGGAGAGAAGGAAAAAAATTGTTCAAGAAAAGTATGTGTTGTTGCATAGCTGCAGTCATATAACCACATGGTTCCAGGTTCAGTCCCACAGCATGGCAGCTTGGACAAGTGTATTCTACTACAGCCTCAGGCTGACCAAAGGCTTGTGAGTGAATTGGGTAGATGGAAACTAAAAGAAGCATGCCTGCCACCATTCATCTCCCTCTCCCTTATTCTACCATCCCATTTATGCCCCGATCCCCATTCCTTGCAAGTATACCCTGGCATTTGCCACCATCTCTCTCCTGCTCTTGCTGTTTCCAACTCTCTCTTTCTCTCTCTCTTTCCCTTGCTCTCCCCTCTGGCTGAGTAATCATGTATCTCTTCTACAGCAACAAACCCATTTCTACCCTCATTCTTGATCACTCGCTCTCCCTCCTTCCCTTGCCCTTACCTCTGGCTAGGTAACCATGTATCTCTTTTACAGCAGCACACCTCTTGTTAACTCCCAATTCTCTTTCTAGGTAACTGTCTCTGCCCTCATTCTTGTTAACTCTAGCTCTCTTTCTCTCGCTCTCTATGACTGAGTAACCATGGACCTCCTCTACAGCATGACTGCTGTTTCTGTTTCTCAGTCACACTCTAATCTTTCATCATCTAACACAAGATCACCTCCTCCAATACCCCCTCCCCTCTCAAAGACTCTTTGTCTTGTAAAGTCACTTAGTGACTCTACCAGTGCAGGTGCCACTTAAAAAGCACCCAGCCCACACTGTAAAGTGGTGGGCATTTGGAAGGGCATCTGGCTGTAAAACCACAGCAAAACTGACCTTGCCTGTGTGAGTGCCATGTAAAAAGCACTCAGCCCACTCTACAGAACGGGTGGTGTTAGGAAGGGCATCCAACCATAAAAACCATACCAAAACACTCAGAAGCATGCTGCAAGTTCCCTGTCAAACCGTCCAACCCATGCCAGCATGGAAGGAGGACTTATGATGATGATGATGATGATAATATATATATATATATATATATAAATATAGATATCTACATGTGTCTTTGTATCTGTGTTTGGTCCTCTACTCTCTTATCACCACTTGACAACTGGTGTTGGGATGCTTGTATCCCCATAACCTAGTGGTTCAGCAAAAGAGACTGATAGAATAAGTACTAGGCTTAAAAAGTAAGTCCTGGGGTCGATTTATCCGACTAAAACACTTCAAGGTTATGCTCCAGTGTGGCCGCAGTCAATTGACTGAAACAGGTGAAAGAAAATACACGCACACATACACATGTATTCGTTTGTTTATTTTATGTACACTTTTCCATGTTAGCATGAGTCAGATGAATATGTGAATGCTCATATTCCATGCTTGTCACTGATTGAGTGAAGTGGTAGTGATGTCAACATTTGTTGACATTAGGATCAATCATTCAGCACGTTTGAAAGACATTTGGAATAAAGAAATCCCTGACTTGAAAAACAGGTATGGGTTGGTGATAGAAAGAGCATCCAGCCAGAATATCCTGTCTCAAACAACTTGTCATCTAAATTCATGCTGGTATGGAAAAATAGACATGAAATAAACAAATGAATATATACTCACAGCAAAATTGTAAAGACAGTATTCAAAATGCACAAAAAAAAAACAATTATAACACTATAAAAAAAAAACACAAATTTTTGTTACTTAAATGCTAAAGGGACATCTGAATCACCTAATGTTTGCCACATTTAAAAACATGTCAAAACAGAACAGACAATCACATACATAATTTAGTTTGTTGTTATTATAATTCTTCTAATTCTTCTGTCACATCTATCTTTAAATGGTACTTTATAAAATAGTTTACATTTCAGCAGTCACTGTAAATTCTGCACAATTTACTTCTTGATGATTTTCCAATTAAATAAACAAATTGGTATTATAACTTACCATTCCTTTGCCTTTCTCCACTTCTCCCAATTTGTAAAAATATACACCATCATTGGCTCCCATTTTTGAACACAAGGAACTATGTCTATCACAATTGACTGTTCCAACATTCACCAAACTTTCCTGAAAATTTAATAAAGTGAAAAAGCAATTTAAGAATGTTTTTTTTTTTTTAAATTTAAGGAGAGAATTCATTTCAAAAAGAAATGTGGAAGACACTTACCAACATGGTAGCTACTTTCAGTTCAGTATTGGAAGACATGCAATCTGAAACAAGGTAAAATGGGCAAACAATAGAAATATGTAAGATAGTCCAAACATATTTAAATACTAAGACCATTAAAAAAGATAACTAGAAATAAATTTGTAGTGAGTGTTTAAGGAAAAAGAGCAGCATGGCTAATTTTTTAAATTAATTCTTATGTATATTTCGTTAACTAAAACCATATACTAAAGCAAAAAGTATCAGATTACTATATCTAACTTAATGATACTTCCCTATCCATCATCATTTTAACATTCATTCTACCATGCTTGTATAGTTCACATGAAATTTGTTGAGGCAGATTTTCTATGGCTGAATGCTCCTCTTCATGTCAAGCATCATATATTCACAATAATATTCCCTTTGATCTTTTGAACACAAACAACACAATGGCTGAACATATTTTCAAGGAAGATGGCAAACAAACAACACCATATACATGAAGGTGATGCTTGTTTATCATAAGCACACAATGTCAATACGAAATACACACATACATACAATGGGCTTCTTTCAGTTTTGGCCACCCAAATCCACTCACAAAGCTTTGGTCAACTTAGGGCTATAACAAAAAGACACTTGCCAAAGGAGCTACACAGTTGGGGCTGAACCTGAAACCATGTAGTTGAGAAACAAACTTTCTTAATTTTGATGATGTGATTGTTTATTTTAGAATGACATTGTAGGGTAGGTGTGAGAGGCTGGATCTGGCTAGTCTGAATATAAAATGGGCAGAATATATGGCCAGTTCAAATGCTAAAGGGTTAACCACATGACCATACCTCAACCAAATATGTTTTGCAACAATGCATTTTTCTGTCACAGTTTACATTATTAATTAAAAACTCCAATTTTATCAATCTTTAATTCCAAATACAAATATTTTTTTTTTAATGATTATAAAAATTTCTTACAACTTGGATCAAATAATTCTCATTTACAAAATTTGGAATAAAAACTAACCTCCATCACCACTGCAATAGTTTATGAGCCATGGAAGATTCCTTTCAGTTGTTTCAGACTTGAAGTTGGAAGGATATAATGTGAAAACATTTGCCTGAACATTTGACAAGGCATACTTGATAAGAGCTTCAGTGCTTCGTTCACCATTGTACTTGTTTTTCTATATAAAATATATAGGATATAATATATATTAAATAATATAATAAAATAATACTGAACACCATATATGGCAAGCAATTCATCTTTATCATGAAATCAATAAGGATATTATGTTTCTTCAAACATAATGTTCCAAGGTTTACAATCTAGATTTTCTTTTTTTTTTAATTATTTTCCTACTGTAAACCATTGGGGTAGATCAGTTGCTCCAGGAATGAAGGGTGGGTTAAAAAGTATAGTTTATAGATATGGAGGAGAAGAATTAGTAGAAGAAGTAGTAAGAGGCGGAAGAAATTGTCAGCTGGTCAATATTCACTTCTTCCTCCTCCTCCATCTCCTATTACTACTACTACTAGACTAACAATCTAAATAAAGAGCATCATAATAAAATGATAGTGATGATGACAACATACAGATGAAGAAGAAAATAGGTGTAGAGATAACTTAAGTAAGAGTTCAAGACAAGATATTTAAAGATAAAAAAAGGAGAAGGGCAGAGGGTGAAATACAAGAACAGCTACCTAACTGTAACACTAACCAAATCCTTTTACAATTATATCTCCCAATTGAAATTTGTAATTTACAATTTCTTCATAAAAATATAACTATCCACAGCATTAAAGGCCTTTGCTTAGAAGTATAATTAAAATATCATTATTACTATTGAATGTCTTTACTGACTCTTAGAGTATATTGCTTACTCCATTACTTCAATTCTCATTGTGTTTAAGTACATTTTATCACAGCACTCAAGTATGTTTAATCATGGAGCTCAAGTGGATTTTATCACAGAGCTTCAGTACATATCTATATCTCACTAACCTGTGTGTGGTGAACATGTATAGTAATTAAACTGCTACTATGAAAGGATATTAAATATGGAGAAAGCTTAGGAGAAAAAGGGTCTTCCTAATGTGAACCCAAAAGAAAGACCAGCTATCCTAATTGACAGCAATATGATAGAGCAATTAAGGAGATGAAGGCAGGGAAAGGCCCCTAGTCCATCAGGAATCACTGTTGAGATGCTTAAAATATAACTGGTGGAGTATAATACAGCCTAGTCACCTGTATTATTAATTAGGTTTCACAAGAAGGTGCCATTCCCTATAATGCTGGTGGAGCAGCATTATAGTTAACCACTACAACTGAAGTCATCTTCATAGTAAGATGACTGAATAACTGTAAGAGAAGTATTTAGTTAAAAGTAAACCACTGTACTTGGCATTTGTTGACCTGGAGAAACCCTTTGACAGACTCCTTCTCTCAGTGATCTTGTGAGCTCTGAAAAACCTGGGGATAGACAAATGGCTTGTAAGAGCTATATAAGTCATGTAATGTCAGTGAGATAAGAGTAGGCAACAAGTACAGCAATGAATCTAGTGTACAAGTTCACCAGAACTCAGTTCTCACTTCCCCTCCTATTCATCATAGTTATCAAGGCTACAAGAGTTATTTAAAACTCATTGCCCTCAATAACACCTTCATATCAATAACCTCGTTCTATAGCAGAAACTATAGTAAAACTAAAAAAGAAAATCCAAGTGGGGAAGCAAAACCTGAAATCAAAAGATCTTAAAGTTAACCTAGCAAAAACCTAAGTGTTAATAAGCAGGATAACAGACAGGACTCTGCTTCCATCAATTAAATAACCTTGCTTTATATGTAGAAGAAAAGGTGTAGGCAGGAATTCCGTTCAGTGTATCAAGTGCAAATTATAAATATATGAGAGGTACAGCAGAATCACAGGAAGACTAACAAAGAGAATAGTGTTTGTATATGAAAGATGTGCCGGGAAACAAATTTTCTCGAATGCCTGAAAGCTCACTAAAGGTAGTAGATAGTTTCTGTTACCTAAGTGACCTAATTTGCAGTGGAGGAGGAAGTTCTGAAAGTATAGTTGCTTGAATAAGAATAGGATAGAGAAAGTTCAAAGAGCTATTACATCTGTTGGCTGCAAACGGTTTTTGTCTCAGAGTGAAAGGTAGATTGTATGATGATACAAACAGCAATGTACATGATAGTGAGACAATAGACCTGAATGCAGTGGACATGTGAAAACTAAAAAGGAATGAAGTCAGTATGCTCCACTAAATGAGCAATATCAGTATGCATGTACAATAAAGTGCAAATGTATTGAGAGAAAACTTAGATATAAGAGGAATCTTCCAAATGCACATTGGCCAAGGTACCATGCAGTGGGACTGAACCTGAAACTATGTTTTAAAAAGTAATTCATAACCATAAAACCATGCCAGCACCTATTTTCTTTTTAATAATTAGAAACATTCAATTGCTCAAAGACAAAGGAAAGATATATCCTACAGGATAATGGCATTAAAATTTATCTTACTATTGGATAAAGCATTAGGGTTGGATAGGAACGAATTTCTTGCATACGACACAAGTTCCAGTCATCCTGACAATTCACAGCACCAATTCGTAAAACGCCATCAAGTTGTCGAGCAACTTCACGCCACTGAAAGAAAACAGAATCAAATAATAATTTGTATTTATAATTGATATATTCAATTTAATGTTTAACAATGGTTTCTACCATACAAATAAGGTCTGAAATATTAGAGGAAGGAATATTCAATTATACCGACCCCAATATTAGACTACTTTTTTATTTATCGACCCTGAGAGATTGAAAGGAACAGTTGATCTCAGCAGGATTTAAACACAGAAAGTAAAGATCCTAAAAAAATACCACAAAATATTTTTTTATGACAGTCTTAACAATCTGCTAATCCACTGTACCAAATTAGTGTTTTATAATGACATAATTTACAAAAAGTTCAATCGTTTTATAATTCTTCCAGTTTTGGTACAAAGGCCAACAATTCTGAGGGGAGAGGCAAGTTGGTTGCAAGCCTATTTTTATTTTATCAACCCTGGAAGGACGAAAGACAAAGTCAACTTCAGTGGAATTTGAACTCAGAACATAAAGGGTTGGAAGAAGTGCTGCTAAGCATTTTGTCCAATGTATTAATGATTCACCACCTTAATTTAAATAAAAACATTTTAAATGAAAGATTTTTGTTATCACTTTGTACATATACTACTGGCCTCAATAACTTTCTGATTGTCTCTTTGTTCAATTATAGATTGATTGATCCATACATCTTACTTCTTCACCTACAATTCCTTGGATTGGCTGGGGGAGCAGTCCTCTGGCACCTCCTCCATAGGGTCTCTTCAGAAGCAACTGTTATTTGAATTTCAGATTGGATTCCCAAAGCACAACCAACTGAGATTAGGATATTATCCAACCATCTCATTCTTAATCTACCCCTAGATCTCTTGCCAGTTGGCTCAGCTTCAAAACTCTGTTACACTGGTACTCCCAAGAAAGTTTTCCCAGTGCACCCTGCATATCAGCGGAATATCATTGAGACAAGTGAAGAAGTTCAAGTATCATTTTGATGTTTTTCGAATTAATTAAAATTTTAAGATTGAAAGATTATTGCTATCTCATGTAACATTTACAAACCAGTATCATCATCATCATCATCATCATCATTTAATGTCAGTCTCCCACGCTGGCATGGGCTGGACAGTTTGACTGGAGCTGGTAAAGCCAGGGGCTGCACCAGGCTCCATTGTCTTTTTTGACATGGTTTCTATGGCTGAATGCCCATCCTAACACCAACCACTCCATAGAGTGTACTGTATGCTTTTAACATGGCACCAGCACAAGTGCTTTTAATGTGGCACCAGCACTGGTATCGATAAAGCTGTGGTGGACAGGTCCTCGAGTACAGCAGTGCACCAGATATCTTGGCACTTAGTCATCTACACACACACACACATATATATATATATATATATATATATACACATACACACACACAATCATTGTATTTTTGTTGATCAGCTAATGTAACTAAAATAACCTTACCACAGGTGCCAAATGATGACAATGAGAGCAATGAGGTGAGTAATAATTGATGAACCAAATATCTTCAGTGCCCTCAACAGATTGTTCTGAAATAAAATTCAAAATAAATTCAGACTTAAGAAATTGAAAAAGTGGAATTAAAAAAAAATAATACATTTCTCTGACTGTGGCCCAATCCCTAATACCAACATAAAGATTCTAACAAAGGAGCCTCATCATGATCATTTGATCAGCTAGAAATAACAGCCAAATATTCCTCTCAAATCACAATCCAACAACTTAAATAAAGGACATATTAGATAATGTAGTTTTAGATACCCTAAAAAGAAGGGAAGGTTTAGGATAGAACCAGGGGTTTCGTTGACCATAAATGTCCTGGAGCCAAACAACCACAAACAACATGTCAAGATTTTCCGACAATAAATACATAGTACAGTAATTCCAGTTAACTAGACCTTCACTATACAGGAAAATAAATGTATTTCATAGTAGAAAATACATTTTACATCTAATTTTCCAAAAGTTGCCAAAATTATTTCCACTTTCTATGGGACTTTTAAACTCAATCCCATTTAAGCATAATCATCACACCCTATCTCTTCTTCCTAATAGCTTCTTACCACGTTTGTATCAATCTATATTGCAATAATTTTTCATAGCTGCCCTGAAGACAGTCAGAATAGCCCTCATTTTCATTAAATTTGTTCATAGTATGGTGGGAATCTAATTTCAACAGCTATGGCTTGAAAAGTTATTTCAGAAAGTTCTCAATCACATCTATGAAAATAAGCTTATTTACTTACTAAGCACCATAGATCTTGGAATGATACAATTAAAATAGTAATAAACAATTTATCTTACTAAGAGTATAATACTGAATATAAGAATTAAAATACATTTTTTCTACTCTGCTGTAAAATTAAATGGCATTCATTATGCTTAAGCCTACATCACTGAAAATAGTAAAAAATGCTCTAATAAAATACAATTTGAATCGTGATAAAATAAATGAAAATAAAAAAAAAACTTAATCTTCAGTATACTTTTGTTTTTAAAATAAATCATGTCACTATATAAATACATGTCAAATGACAATCAATACATAATAAACATTACCAATAATAGTAGTTGGCAACAGATGTTTAAATACTTTACAGCAAGGAAATATTTTAGTTGCAACATAAGGTGTACTACATGAGATATACTATAATCATTATTAAAATATATTTCAACAAACAAAAATGAGAAATACCAAAGTATCATGGTCATAATCAAAAGTTTAATGTCTGTCATTTCCGTACAGTCACAAACAGGTTAGAAGAACCTCAAAATAGATTTCTTTGTCCTTTGATATCTGTTGCTTTAGCTTTGAAATTTGTTTAGATCAAATATATCTAACCCAAGTCTACCTTAGCATATCAATAGTGTATGTTCTCATACCTAACACATTTTTATCTGCAATATGTTCTTCTTTGTTATGTGCCATGCTGACAGGCAGCAGCAATCATGGATCTCCATGTCCTATCTCACACACAACTGAGCACGTTATCAGGCAATTCTCTCCAAAGCCAGCTGGTTGGCAAGATCATAAAGAAGCTTCTCTCTGTGTCTTACCTGGCTTCTCATTCTTTTTTGCTTCTAACCATTCAACAAATACATCAACAGTGGCAAGTTAACTCAAGTTCAAAGCAGTAGAAAAAAATCTTAAATCAAAATGTATACTTTCAAAGCATCTCTTCCAACTGTTTCTATATAAAAAGAAAATTTGATTTTGACTTATGTTTTTTAAATACGTTTTTTAAATTTATATTTCTTAAGTAAATTGGTCGAGATTGTAGTTTTGATGTGATTGGTAAAATAAACATACAATCATAAATTATCAATATGTTGATTAACAATTCAGTAACAAGGAACAACAAATAACTGAAACTCAACCACCTGTCGGCACTAAACTTCATTACAAACACAACAGTCTCTACAATGTTACCTTCCTTTCAAGAAATAGCAGCCAAATTTTTCTCAAATTACAGTCATCTTAAAAAGAAGTACACAATGAACTATGGACTTCTAGATACACTATGGTTGAAAAGAGGAGAGGATGGTCACAGCTGGAATGCAGTTGAACATAGGTCTACATCATCTATACAATTGGCTGATGGATTAAAATGCTTTGTCATTATACAACCTACTGTCATTTATACTATATGAGTACACTGCATGCATTTTTCTTCACATATTTACTGGCTAGTTTTATGAATGTTTCAGATTCCACAAGCTATTAGCTGTTCCTCACCCTCCCTAAAATATTTCCAATATGAATTCATTACATAAACTTTATGTCCATAACTATTTGCTCCTCCCCTTTTCTGGTCAGAATTAAATCAGTTTGATTCCAAGTAGTGCTTGTCTGAAATTCAAATTAACTGTTCCAACAAGATAAATACATAGATAAACAGCCATGCTTATTCTAAATAAGTGTTTGATATTCAGTTATCAAAGATTGCTATTTTAAGAATATAAGTTAATTAAAATTGAGTCAAAAATGAATAACTCTCTATTGACCTTTTAACACGTACTATTAAGAGGAAGTAAACATTAAATGGATATATCTATTTGGTTCAGAAGGCCGACATCTCTCCTTTACAATACCTTCATATTCTAGCATAGAAAATTCTATGTATCCTATAAGACCCAACTAAAATTGTTATTCTGTGAATGTGGTACAAATCCAGAGGCCTAGTTTACCAACATAATAATGCTAGCAATAACTGCTGCTAATATAAGCACAAGAGAGAATGAAATAGTTAATTATAACTACCCTAGTATATAACAGTTAATATACTTTATTGATCCCTCCAAAAGGACAAAAGGTAGAGTTGGCCTCATTAGGATTTGAATTCAAAATGTAAAGTCCCAAAGCAATTAATAAGAGGCATTTTGTCTGATGCTCTTACAATGCTGTCAATCCACCATCCATAATAATAGGTGTACTAAACAAAATTTATGTGGAAAATGTAAAAGAACTTTTACAAGATGCATAATCAAGAATATTGACTTCTTGAAAGCAATATCAGCTTCACTACATAAAGCCAAGAAAATAGTTTCCATAGGAAAATACTTACCAAAATCAGAAAGACTTAATGTTATAATCTCTGGATCATCATCATATATACCTGGAAGGAGAAAAGAAGTTTTGGTTAGCCAAAAATATAATGTTTGAGTTATAATTTCAGTTAAGCATGTGAAACTTGAAAAAACCTACCAAATTCATCTTGGTAAAAGGACCAACTTTCATAGTGGTGTCCACCATGGAAATCTTCCTTCAAACCATCTTCACCATATGTATCAAACTTTTTCCGTAGCTTATCATCTTTCAACACTTCATAAGCTCTCGTGATTTTCAAGAATTTTTCATGAGCATTAGGATCATCCTAAAAAGAAACATATAACTTTTACTATTTATATCTTTTTATTCATCCATCCATTCTCTCTTCCCACTATTCCTGGGAGGGTCATGGGGATACAATCCCCAGGCACCTCTTCCATAGGGTCCTACAACAAGCAGCCATCATTACGCTTTCCAGATGGATTTCCAAGCATGACCAACTAAGTCTATAGATATTATCCAAACATTTCGTTCTTGGTCTACTCCAAGGTCTCTTGCTGGTTAGCTTGGCTTGAAGAATCCATCTTGCAATTCTTTCTTGCAACATTCTACTCACATAACTGGAGCCATGTAGTGTAATACATCTATTCTGCAGTGAAATCCAGATTTTGTTTCTGATGGGAACTGTTTCACTATCTCCACTAATGCCTTTGAGAAATACAAGACATCACAACTCAAAAGTAAATAAAGAACTGATTATTCATTGATGAAAGCTCAAGTAATTCAGTATTATTCATTTGTCATTCACTTTTTGTATATTCTGGCTGCCCTTCAAACTATAAATCACTCAGTTCTATATTTTTAAGAGATGAGGAATTATGTACATAATTTACATTTGACGGATATTTGTCCTCATCTTGTTTATTGTTAACACAATGTTTCAGCTGATATACCCTCCAGCCTTCATCAGGTGTCTTAGGGAAAATTTCGAACCTGGGTTCCCATTCCTAAGGTATTTTTTCATTGTTGTTGTTATTATTATTATTATTATCATTATTCTTCAGGTCACTGCCTGGTATCGAACTCAGAATCGTGGAGTTAGTAGCCCGTGCTCTTAACCACTATGCCATATGCCGGTGAGCAATTATGGAGTGAATTTTAGGGCTTATAAATCCTATCCTTCCTTAATACTGGTTCCCATATGCTATTCATGGAATTATCACTCTGTAGTCTTTCGATAGCGAACTTTTCTTCCTTAGTGATGGTTGGTTTGGGAAGTTTCGCTTTTTCCAGTACCTGTCTCACTTTCCACCTTAGCTCATCTCCCTGAGCTTTTGGTATCTTTATGGCTATCTCTTCAATAGGGGCTATTGTGTCCAAGTATGGAATGCGACTTTTCTAGATCTTGTTGGATTCTCTTTCTATCATCATCTCTGGTTATTTTCCTAAGCAATGAAGATAACCTCTCTTTCATTTCGTTATTTAGTTGATGTTTTTTCCAACGGTTATAATGGATACTCTCACGGACGAGGGCATGTCCTGCCCTTTCCGCTACTCTTTAAGCTTTATATAAATCCACTGGTGTCATTATATTCAAGCCAGGTGGTATTAGTTTTGAGTCTCTACATCTACACAAGAAAGTTAGATGATTTGAAAGCCGAGCTAGTTTTTGATGGAGTTTCTCTATATGTCTCCATTGAAGTCTAATGTCGGCTCCGTACCGATTAGATAATACAGCTCTATATTTAAGAGATGAGGAATTATGTACATTATTTACATTTGACGGATATTTGTCCTCCTCCTTAGCAGCAGCAGCAGCAGCACCGCCGCCACCACCACCAAAGAAAAAAAACCTTAGGAATGAGAACCCAGGTTCGAAATTTCCCCAAGACACCTGATGAAAGCTGGAGAGTATATCAGCCAAAACGTGTTAACAACAAACAAGATAAGGACAAATATCCGTCAAATGTAAATAACATATACAAATCATTCAGTTGTAAAGTTGACAAATGTACAACAAATTTCATGCTTTAACATAATAATGATCTTTAGTATTCATTAGTATCGACAGGTTTAAAATGATTGAATATATATATTAACACTGGCAACTACTGATAATATCAAGTTTGCAGAATGGCTGACTGTATAATGCATTCTATCAACTCATACAATGAAAGACATTTCATGGAGTATCTTATAGGTCTTGGTTGACTAAGATATCAGAAGAGGTAACAGATTTTCTGAGAATGTTACTTGTGATAGACAAGTATCATATCAAAGAGAGGATTTACTTTTTAACCAGCTAACATTTCAAAACTAAAGTAAAAACGAGCACCTATGAACCACTGAGGGCTCTCAAAGGTTAATCAGTTTGTGTCTTTTTACTTTTAGTGTTTTTAAATTATGTAAAATAGCTTTATCATCATCATCATCATCATCGTTTAACGTCCACTTTCCATGCTAGCATGGGTTGGACGATTTGACTGAGGACTGGTGAAACCGGATGGCAACACCAGGCTCCAATCTAATTTGGCAGAGTTTCTACAGCTGGATGCCCTTCCTAACGCCAACCACTCAGAGAGTGTAGTGGGTGCTTTTACGTGTCACCCGCACGAAAACGGCCACGCTCGAAATGGTGTCTTTTATGTGCCACCCGCACAAGCCAGTCCAGGGGCACTGACAACGATCTCACTCGAAAATCCTACGGGAGCCAGTCAGGCGGTTATGCATTTTAAATGATAATGAAACAGTTTATAGAATACTCACAGTCTTTTTATCAGGATGTTCATTGACTGCCAATTTCTTGAATGCTTGCCGAATCTCTTTCTGACTAGCTGATCGAGAAACTTTCAAAATTTCATAATAATCTACATTGGCTATCACTGGCGAAAGTAAAGAAAAGCAGAAAAAGACAACCAAGATATTGAAAGAGCACGAAGGGTTTTCCATACAATTAAACATTACCAGAATTCTTAGAATGTGTAGGGAGGTCAGGAATCCAAAGTAACAGAGATATTATTTCAGATGTAAATATGACTTTGTTTGAGACATGGACAGTAACTTCCCACTGGGACTTGCGTGCTGATCTGAAATTAACAAAATGGAAAAATAATTATTTTACATAAAGGCATTCACATGAAATAAAGATTATAAAGAAAATATTCAGAAAAATTATCATTATTATAATGTCCATTTTCCCATGAGAAAATGAGTTAGATGTGTTTACAGAATAACTTACAACCATTCCTCTCAATTTTATTATGCAGTCTGTGAGTTCAGCCACCAGTATCTGTCTCAATACTATAACACATGTCTTCATTAATAATCAAGGTATTCTGAACAGCCAGATATTGACTGAATCAGATATAATTTAATGAATTTGTAATGTATTTTATCTTCTGTTTACAAAGGCCAATTAGCAATATTTTCCATAGTAAATGAAGTATGAATTAGGACAGCTAACATTAGGCCTCACCGAGGCAATGACTTGTGACTGAGACCTTTGGAAATATGCTGTGCATGAGAAGACCCAGCAAGCCAAGTGAGACCATAATACAAGGCCTCTGCCAAAGGTGTAGCCAGCCCACTTATGCGTACCTTTCTTTCATTGAACACTAAACTCCACTAGCGAAGACCTGTTGAGGAAAGTGAAATCGAAATCAAACTAAATTCGATGACTGGCACCCATGCCAACGTCTCCTTCATTGGACACTAAACTCGGCTTGTGAAGACCTGTTGGGGCAAGTGAAAGCGAAATCGTGACAGCACCTGTACCAGTAGAGCGCTAAGAGCACCATCCGAGCGTGATCCTTGCTAGAGCAGCTGTCTGGCCTCCGCGCCAGTGGCACATAAATAACACCATTTGAGCGTAATCATTACCAGCATTGCCTTACTGGCACTTGTGCTAGTGGCACGTGAAAAGACATTTGAACAAGGTCATTGCCAGTGCCGCTGGACTGGCTCCTGTGCAGGTGGCACATAAAATACACCATTTTGAGCGTGGCCATTGCCAGTACCGCCTGACTGGCCTTCGTGCCGGAGGCACGTAAAAGCACCCACTACACTCTCAGAGTGGTTGGCATTAGGAAGGGCATCCAGCTGTAGAAACTCTGCCAAATCAGATTGGAGCCTAGCGTAGCCATCTGGTTCACCAGTCCTCAGTCAAATCGTCCAACCCATGCTAGCATGGAAAGCGGACGCTAAAGGATGATGAACATTGGCAATTTGTTTTGACAAAGACCTGATAAATTAAAAGCAATCAGGCAATGAAAGTGATCAATTCAAAATAATAATAAAGTTTTATATACATTTCCATAATAAAAAGAAAAACTATGATGTTCTGCATATAGTTCACTGACAAACTGACACATATTATTTATTCTTTTGTGCTTGTACAAACACTGCTGTTTAAGGATTCAACTACAAACAATGCAATGCCAACTTGGTATTCATCAAAACTAACACAGGACAAGACAAACCTATATCAGACATAGAAAATTTTTAAATGATAATAATAGTTTGAAATTTTGGCACAAAGACAGTAATTTTAAGGGAGCAGGTAAGTCAATTACATCATCCCCAGTGTTCAACTGATACTTATTTTATCAATCCCAAAAGGATGAAAGACAAAGACAACATTAGGGGAATGTGAACTTCAGAACATTAAGACAGATGAAATGCTGTAAAGCATTTTGCCACATTATTATCATTATTAATAATAATGATAATAATGGTTTCAGATTTTGGCTCAAGGCCAGAAAGTTTGGGAGTCAATTATTTCAACCACAGTGTTAAACTGGTACTTATTTTATCAACCTCAAAAGGATGAAAAGTCAACTTTGGTGGAATTTGAACTCAGAACGTAAAGATAGACAAAATGCCACTAAGCATTTTGCTTGGCATGCTAATGATTCTGCCAGCTTGCAATGATAATAAGGGTTTTTTATTTTTTATTGGTTGACTGGTTATAAGGCCAATTTTTTTTATTATGAGAAAGTCAGCCTCATTATATTACTGGTACTTATTTTACAGATCCAGCTAATGTTCTTCAAAAACATGTATATGTTATTTCTCTGCTCTCTGTCACTTAAAATCTTATATCAATAAGTATACAAAAAAACAGATAAACAAGTAACATGAAAGCAAGACTAGTACCTTTACTTTTCATTAGAAATCTTACTGATCTGAGTTCAAATCATTCCAGAACTGAGTTTAATTTTCATTTGATCAGAGTTCAATAAGATAAATACCAGCAATATTTTTCAGCTAACTCAAAGACAATCACACACCCATTTGAAAACAAAACTGGCTTTATGCCTATTCACAATAAATCAATATGGTTTCAATTCTGGAAGTGTTAGTGTTTTACACTGGAAGTGTGTGGTTTGTTAATAGGGTGGAAATTAGGCATTCTTCCCATAAGGATGTTTGTCAAAATACGTAACAAAACTGGTTTTATTTGCAAACCATCTGATTATTAGTAATTTTCAGATTTAGCTTCATTATACATTTACATATATATGCATATAATAATCAATTAAAGAAACAGAAGATGGATTTAGTATTGGTCTTTATTTTGTATGACGATCATTTCAACCCATCCTGTGAGTGTCCCTTATGAGTGGGATTTTATGCATCATGTTGTGTTGCATCAATTTCACAGTCTGGGTCATATCAGGTACTACAAAATTGATACAACACAACATGATGCATAAAATCCCACTCATAAAGGACACTCGCAGGATGGGTTGAAACAATCATTGTATAAAATAAAGCCCAATACCAAATCCAGCTTCTGTTTCCTTAATCGATTATTATTTCAACTAATGCTGCAGAATTCCTGAAGTAGATCCAATGGAAATATACCCCAACTGCAGATGACACCAGGTAGCCTAAACCATGCCAGTGCTTTACTTTACACATCAATACACTAATTGACATATACCCATTAATCCAAAATATTACACACAAACATATATATATAATACATATATATATATATATATATATATATATAAATGAATGTTTGTATCTGTTTGCCTTGACATTGCATAAAAGTTGTCAATTAGTGTCCAGGTCACACAAGCAATGCCATTCATTTCCTGTAGCCTATGAGAACATGTCCAACAATCGGGAAATATTACCTTGCTTGCAAACAGCATCCAGTCATAGAAAATCTACACCAACAAATTAATCTGACCCATGCAAGCAGAGAAAAGTGGATGTTAAATTGTGGTAGTGGTGGGGGGAATCATCATCATCATCTAACATCCATTTTTCCATTTTCCAGACAAATTTGTTGAAGCAGATTTTCTGTGGCTGGATGCCCTTCCTGACACCAATCTTCACCAGTTTCCAAGCAAAGTAATATTTCCCCATGACCATGGCATGTGTTTCATAGAAGACTAGAAATGACATCACTTGTATAGTGGTGATCCTGTGATGTTAAGACAAGAGTACGCACACACACACACACACATTTATATACAATGGATTTCTTCCAGTTACCATCTATGAAATCCACTCACAAGGCATTAGTTGGCCCAAGGCTAAAACAGAAAACACTCAACCAAGGTGTCTGTCACGCAATGGTATTGAACCTGAGATTACATAGTTAGGAAGCAAGCTTGTTTATCCCACAGCCACACTTGTGCCTAACTGATGATACTATTGGCATTAATTGGTGAAATTTCTGATCTTTATTTTATTGATTCCAATGTTAGTTCCAGCAATTGAACTCAGAACAGTGACTACTTTGCTAAAACATCTGAAAGAAATGTAATCAGCATAAAAATAACCTTGAAAAACAAATAAAATAAAAACGATTTATATATATATATATATATATATATATATATATATATATATATATATATATATATATATATATATATAGGTGCAGGCATGACAGTGTAATTAAAAGCTTGCTTCACAACTATATGGTTTTGAGTTCAGTCATACTGTGTGACATCTTGGGCAACTGTCTTATACTATTACCTTAGGCTGGCTAAAGTCTTTTTAGCAGATTTGGGAGATGGGAACTGAAAGAAGCTCATCATTTCATCATTATCATCATTTAACATCCGCTGTCATGGGTTAGGCGATTTGGCTGGAACAGATATGTCAGAGAGCTGCACCAGGTTCCAGTCTGATTTGGCATGGTTCCTATGGCTGGTTTTTATGTGACACTGGCATCAGCCACAACTACAGTTTAACCTGGTTTGATGAGTCTTGTGTGTGTGTGTGTGTGTGTGATTCCCCCCGCCCCACCACTTACCAACTGGTGTTGGTGTGTTTACATCCTTGTAACTTAGTGGTTCAGCAAAAGATACTGACAGAATAAGTAGTGCCTTGAAGTATTTTTAGCTGAATGAATTGACTAAAAATTCTTCAAAGCAATCCCCCAGCATGGCTGCAATCAAATGACTGAAACAAGTAAAGGATAAAAAAAAAGATATCAAAAATAATTTTTTTTGTTTTTTTAATTGCTTCCCCAGAGGAGGAAAAGCAGTAACCATGATCTTTATGACAGATAGCATATGGGGGTTTTTATCACTAATAGCATGTGTTGGCACTCCGTCGAGGGTTCCAGTTGATCAGATCAACGGAACAGCCTGCTCGTGAAATTAACATGCAAGTGGCTGAGCACTCCACAGACACGTGTACCCTTAACGTAGTTCTCAGGGATATTCAGCGTGACACAGTGTGACAAGGCTGACCCTTTGAATGACAGGCACAACAGATACAGGAAGAGTGAGAGAAAGTTGTGGTGAAAGAGTACAGCAGGGTTCGCCACCATCCCCTGCCGGAGCCTCGTGGAGCTTTAGGTGTTTTCGCTCAATAAACACTCACAATGCCCGGTCTGGGAATCGAAACCGCGATCCTATGACCACGAGTCCACTGCCCTAACCACTGGGCCATTGCGCCTCCACGACTAATAGCATATGGAAAGAGTAATCCTCAGCCCAGAGAACTGGCTTGAATGCTTTTAACAATGGGGACTCTACTAAAGACCCGAGGTTACCAGACAGTGTTATATTAGGTGACAGATTAAGTCAACCACTCAAGAACAGTAACAATTGAATATCAAATGGCAAAGAAATTGGCAATCTTTTGGTTAAAGTAACCCAATAATGAAGGAGTTTGATTGGTAATTTCTGTACACAGGTTTATGTTTTGTGTATATACTATGTGTTTGTGTGTATGTGTATATATATATATATGTTTGTGTAAGTACTATGTTTATGTATTTTTTGTGTAAATATGTATGTGTTTATGTTAGTATGTACGTATATTTGCGTAAGTATATGTATGTGTTTATGTGCGTGTATGTATGGGTATACACAAATATACATACATATGCACTCTTGGAGTGGTTGGCGTTAGGAAGGGCATCCAGCTGTAGAAACTCTGCCAAATCAGATTGGAGCCTGGTGTAGCCATCTGGTTCACCAGTCCTCAATCAAATCGTCCAACCCATGCTAGCATGGAAAGCGGACGTTAAACGATGATGATGATGATGCACGAACGCATGATACATACACAAAAGATACATAAATATAAGCAATTCAGCTGAAAAAAAATTAAAGAAACAAAAATTTTGTACAGAAATTGCCAAACAAACACTTTCATTATTGTGCTACTTTAACCAAATGATTGCCAAGAAATCTCTTTAGATAAGAAACTCTTTTGTTTCTTTACTGACAGTAACTGACAAAATTTACTTGCAAAAAAAAAAAAAAAATGTTCCTGTCTACTAAGTATGTGGATACAAAAATATGTGGAAACAAACTGAAAGAAGAAAAAAAAAGATTGCATTTAACCTTTTTTCTTTTATATCTCCATTGAAATACACTGCCTTTGTTTTAATTAATTTTGAAATTAATTAAGAATTTTATAAAATAAGCTTGTCATTATTAAACTGGTATTTAGAACATTAACATAAAATTTTGACAGGCTTCGACTTAGATCACTTTGAAACCTAAAATTTATTTCACAGAACCAGAGATAGTTTCAGGTGCGTTGGAATAAAAAAAAAAAAGTTAAACTGCAGAGCATTAGATAAACCAATGACAGAGCCTCTACTGTCACTTGGCCTGATGGAAAAAAAAAACCTCCATCAAATCATCTCCTACTCTCTTAAAAAAGAGAGTCACATCTGATAGCAATTGTCACATCACTAATGCTTTTGATCATAGGTGTCCTCAATCAGGACTAACTTATGGTTAAACAACAACAACAACAAACAGGAAATTAAAGAAATATTTCACAATTCACAAAGTGTTAGAGCTTGTACAGGAAATGTTAGGAACATCCCAACCCCCGCTGTCAAAATTGAAAAGTAAAGGACAGCAACAAGTATGTCAGTTGTAATGAATTAATTGGTGAACTAACATTATACAATATTGATTGTGTATATATATATATATATATATATATATATATATATATATATATATAAGTATGCTAACCACTAGTTGAAATTGATATTATTTAATAATATTAGTTTCTATTCTTATTATTTAATTTCATATATCTGTGTTCTCTAGCCAGTTGATTCACTGCTGAATATAATTAATTTGCAGTTATTTTCTGGTTTAACGCGCTAGTACAAGGGGATTAGAATCGAAGTTTAAATACATGATATTGGAACTCTATTCATGTGTATAATTATTGAATTGTTCATGTTAGGAATGGAATTAAGTGCTATGTTTATTTCTTTTCTAAGTTGAGAACACGGATTTAGTGTTAAGATCGTTTGACGTTTATTTTTAGCATACAAGGGATCCAGAAAGTGATCTCTAATATTGTTTATATATATAGTTGTACAATATATTTACATTGTACAATATATTTGCATTAGACGGATAGGTGTCCTCACCTTGTTTGTTGTTACCACATTTCGGCTGATGTACTCTCCAGCCTTCATCAGGTGTCCTGGTGGAATTTCAAAGCCAACCATTTACTGGAGTACTCTGTTCTCCTTTCTAAGGCATTTTTTACAAATGTTATTATTATTATTATTTATTCAAGTCACTGACTAGGATTGAACCTAGAATCTTGGGATTAGCCCGCGCTCTTAACCACTATGCTATATACCCGTGGGCAATTATAGAGTGAATTTTAGGGCTTATAAACCTATTATTTTTGTATCTTTCCTTAATACCAGTTCCCATATTCTGCTCATATCTGCACTAGGTCTGCTTAGGAGATTATTGTGTCCTAGCATATGTGCTGCCTATTTTAGTTTTTGTATTTTCCAGTGGTGTTCTCTGTCTATTATTTTAACTTCATCCCACAGGGGAAGGTGGTCTCTGTTTTTTCATACATGATCAGCAATACCCAATTTTCCAATATCTCCTCATGTCACAGCTTTACGCTATTCCACTACCCTTATTTTGAGAGGGCAACATGTTTCACCTTTGTATAACCTACCACAACTGCATGGGATGGAGTACACACAGTCTTTGTTCATATTCTCTTCTACTTGTGGTTTTACTCAAAGGAGATATTTGCGAAGTGTTGTATTACTCTTGAATACTGTCCTGATGTCATATGGACCACATATCTTTTGTATCTTTTCTGAGAGACCTTTCACATAGGGTAGACAGACTGTGGTCAGTTTATGGGTTTCATCTTCTTTCCTAATTGAAGTGGACACTGTATTTTTTGGGTACTTATTGCTTAACAGATTGTTAATTAGCTTGACCATTTCTTTGTGGTGTGTATCAGGATTGCTATTTAGATTCTTTGCTCGATGTATACAAAAGTGAAACATGCTGCCTCCTCAAAATAAGGGCAGAGGAACATCGTAAAGCTGTGACATGAGGAGATATTGGAAAATTGGGTATTGCTGATCATATATGAAAAAACAGAGACCACCTTCCCCTGTGGGATGAAGTTAAAATAATAGACAGAGAACACCACTGGAAAATACGAAAACTAAAAGAAGCAGCACATATGCTAGGACACAATAACTTCCTAAGCAGATCTAGTGCAGATATGAATAGAATATGGGAACCGATATTAAGGAAAGATACAAAAATAATAGGTTTATAAGCCTTAGGAATGAGAACAGAGTACCCCAGTAAATGGTTGGCTTCAAAATTCCACCAGGACACCTGATGAAGGCTGGAGAGTACATCAGCCAAAACGTGGTAACAACAAACAAGGTGAGGACACCTATCCATCCAATGTAAATATTATATATATATATATATATATATATATATATATATATATATATATATATATATATATAATTATTTTTATTATATATCAACCACAGATGGCTTATTTATAATCTAATGTTCATATTAACATTACACATCTTTTTTTTCTCTGATATTGTCACATACATTTTAATGTCAACTGCACACACATGCTATAAAAGACTTACTTGCATTCACACACACATACAGACCTGTTCCTCTGTATCATAATATGATGTTAGATATTTTTACAGCCTCTTCCACCAGATAAATTTTTCTGCTCTCCTGTAACCAGCTATATCAGTGATTCTGAATGTGGATGGTACTACCCTCTGGGGGGACAGATGAAAATTTTATGTGGGCACTGGTGACAAAAAAAGGGGCAACAGATTGCCCTAATTTTCAATTTTTATTGTTTGTGAACATCTTATAATATAAGTAGATGAAATATTGGGATCTTTTTGGTTTGACGGGCAACACTTGTTTTCTTAACGAAACACTTTCAAACTTGGGATACTGGTAGAATGTGTCATATAAAATATCTTTTTCTCTTAGCCTTCTTAACAAAAATTAGTTCTTAATAAATTATTTCATGTTAAAGTTGTCGTGTTTGTGTAATTTCAACCAATCACTAACGTCTATTGAGGTGAAAACAATTACTGCCGTAGAATGTAAACAACATATTCTAACGGTGTTATGGGATCTTTTCCCTTGAATAAAATTAGTGCCGTTGTTTGTCAACAACAACTATCAGCGGTAGTTATTTATAACATCGTTTGTGCGTTTAGGGTTTTAGGGTTAGGGTTATGAGTGAGGTTATGGCAAAAATAATCATAACCCTAACCGTAACCCTAAAACTAACTTTAACTCTAAAACCGGAACCCTAACCCTAAAACCCTAAAGCTAAAACCAGTACAAACGCACGAACGATGTTATAAATAACAGTACCGCCGATAGTTGTTGTTAACAAACAACAGCACTAATTTTATTCAAGGGAAAAGATCCCATAACACTGTTAGAATATATTGCTTACATTCTATGGCAGTAATTGTTTTCACCTCAATAGACGTCAGTGATTGGTTGAAATTACCGAAATACGACAACTTTTTACATGAAATAACTTCGAATACAAAATTTTTTATCTGTTGTCTAACACAAAATATACAAGTATACGAAGTTTGAAAGTGTTTCGGTACCAAAAACACTACATAAAACATAAATGAAAAATGTTGCCCGTCAAACCAAAAAGATCCAAATATTGTTTTGACATTGCACAATTCATTGGGGAAATGAGTTATGTGCAACTAGTCACTTGTCGGTGATCAACCTGTTGGCAGCAATTTTTTTGTAGCATATTTAATTTTGTTCAATTGTAGCAATGTAGCTTTGAAAGAGTGTTAATAAAAGAAAAAAGAGGCTGCTAGTTGAGCATTGAGCTCTTCCTTTTAGCATTGTTTAAAAATATATATCTCTAAAGGAAAACATTCTCAATAATTCCTTTATAAACACTTCTTTCTACACATCACAAACATTTACATGAAAGAGTCTTCTTCAGTGCTGCCCTGACAATCTGGTTTCGTTTCATACATTATTAACAGGTAGGATACTGCTTCAAAACATGTTATAAGCATTGTAATGATTCCCCCAAGTATGTGCTTTTTCAGTTTGTTTTTCTAAGTAAAGCAGTGATAAAACAAGTCATACATTTAACATGTGACATTTGTAGTTTGTTTTATAACTGACTATAAAATAGAAAATATTAGAAATGACTATTTCAATTACTGGGCCATATTCCTTCTCTGAGACACAAATTACGTTTTCTATCTTCCAATTTATGATCATCTGCCTACTTGGGTCAGGCACAATGACAGACATGTCACATATGTTAATTATAGGATTTGTGTAGCAATGATCCATTATTTTGTTCCACACTGAAGCTAATAATAGCTGGAGTTGCTGCTCTTTGTAGAAAAAATATGGCCTTTAGGATTTACACCTTTGTAAGCCCTTCACCCTTTAGCATTTAAACAGGCCATATCCAACCCAAATACTCTACATGTTTTATGATAAAAATTGCCCAGATCTGGCCTGTCACACTTATCCTACAATGCCATTCCAAATATCATTCAAATCTCATTCAATCACATCATTCAAATCTCAAAGCTACAAGGTAATATACAATTAATTCAAAACAATGTGAATAAATAAGCATTACATTTGACAGAAAAATCTAAATGTCAAGAAGTTAAAGAGCAAGTAGCAGAAAGATTTCTTTAGGGTTCTCAACCCATACTTCCATACATTGAAGACACCTCAGAGTTTCCACAGTATCATTCAATCAAATCAACCTCAACACATGACTGGTACTTTATTTCATCTTGTGATAGCAAAGCTCAATTCAGACAAGATATTTACTTATCTAATCCCTAGCATTATGAACCAATAAGAAATTATAAAGAGAAAGAAATGAAAATGAAAGAAGTATGAGATAGACTTCACCTCACAGAAGATTGAAAAGGGGCAGATGAATTGCCACGACTAATAAAATTAAGATAATTTTAAATTTGTCCTACACCAAAATGAAGAAACAGGGGTGACATGATGCAAATTCCATTTTATTTTCTCGTTTTTAAAGGTGAGAGGAGGGGAGTGCAAAAAAAATATTAACGTTGTAGGAGGTTATTTGTCAGTCTGAGAACTACTGATCTAAATTATATCTAAAGTAGTATTCCAACTTTTATTTTGTTTTGTTTTTGTTTTTTTCTACCTTAGTAAGTGAACCAACTGTTTCTCTACTGGTCTAAAATATCTTCTTTATCAGTTGTAAATTGTCAATCTACTTCTTTGTTCTACTGCAAAGAAAAATATATTGTCAGGGTCAAGAAAATCATTAAGTACCTGACCTATTTAATACAGCTATGGGAATACAATTGATTTCCTGTACATTAAAAATGTTAAAACAGAAAATGAAGATATACAGCAATAACAAATGAATATAAGGAGTCACATCCTTATATGTTTAAACTCTATGTTGGCTTTTGGGATCCTTCAGTATCTTGTTCTGATGAAACATTAAGTAACAACGAAAACCAGTTAGTGTGATGTAATGAGGCAGCAATGCTGCATAAATCCCTTCATGGGATCTATTTTCAAAGTGAAACTAAAAACATATGAATACCATCACCATTTATTTAATGTCCATGTTCCATGCAGGCATAAGCTGGGCAGTTTCACAAAGATCCAATGAGTTAAGGATTGCATCATATTCCAGTGTCTGCTTTGGCATGGTTTCTATGGCTGGATGCCCTTCCTAATGCCAATCACTTTACAATATGTACAGGGTACTGTTTTTCATGCTGCTAGTACTGTTAAGGTCACAATGTAGCTCACAAGTCAATTCCAGGAAAGGAGACTGTTGCCTCTGTATGTTAGATGAGGGTTAAGGTTTGAGGGAAGAGGTTGGAATAGAGCAGGTTCGTATTGAAGAGGAGCCCTGTATATTTATATATTAAATTAATATACTCTGTACATTTATTTATCAGTATTGATAAATGACTTGTGCCTAGGTATATGTTTGTTCACATTTTAACAAGTAGTCTTCTGCTACTATAGTTCAGCATTTTAAGGGAAAGAATTAAATTTATCCCAATTATTAAGTAACAATGAAACTGATTGATTCCATCCACATTTGAAGCTGTCAAACAAGGCCTTTTTGTACCCTAATACTACTGCAAGACAAAATACAAACAGATATGACTTCACTATAACCCATGATACATTAATACTCTGCTAATTATAAAAACTTAAGATAGTTATAGTGGAAATCAAATGCAAATCCACAAACAGATGTTAGGAGGTTAATGCAACCTTCATGGCAAAGCTTTACAACATTTACACATGAGAAAGACACTTTATAAACAAAATTTCTCATAGCATATTAATTATGTTTTGCAAGCAATTAAATATCCTATCAAGTGTCACCTGTAATGCTTCTAATTTTACGTAAAATTGTTACATCTCAAATACACTTTACAGCCAAATATTCATAGAAATTTATAAGATTTGATTTATTTTTTGCAATGCACTAAGAGAATACTGGAAACAAAGTTAGAAAATGTCTTAAAAATGATATTTACAGAACGGATATTGCAAATAATTTCATTAAATGTATAATCACTGAAATGAAGTAGTTTAAATAAATAAATTTTCTAGAGATCTGGTTAATTCACCATAGAAATATAAGATTTGTTTCAGGTACATAAAATGAAAATTCAATTAGAAATTGAAACTGAATATGCCTTCCATTTTGTCAGGTCTCCTACATGACAAGATGGAAGGCCTCCTAATTTTTGTTTCTTTGGCTTCTGGGTTTTTGTTTTATTTTGTACACTAACAATACATGTTGTCATTTCTAACAACCCACACTTTTATGTAGACGTTACCACCCTTCACTAATCCTTAACTTTCAATACACTGGCAACATTCATTTTACGCCAGATAAACACTGAATCTACAGTGACCATGAAAACATACTTTAATGGGACATCATGACAAATAGTCTCTTTCAAAATTGTGATTACATATCAACAAAGCAAACAATACTATTTAATAGTCACAAGTACTATGCTTCAAAACCTTTGATTATCTCACATATACAAACATATATATGTGGAGGGGGGAGTCTATATCATTCGTCCTGGATCTGTCAGTAACCAGTTAAAGTCAAATAGTGACTGCTACAACACCCAGACAGAAACAGGCTCACTTTGCAGATTGAGTTATAGATATTAAAGCCTAAGGAGCCAGCCCCAGTAAAAAAAGGGTTTCTGAAAGTTTTGTGCTTTCAGTTGACTGTCAGTATAATTACTGACAGTCAACTAAAACCACAATACTTTTAAAATATGACTTCATGAATGGTTGACATGTTGGATGAGGTACTGATAAAAAGTCAATAATCCTTGAAATAGGCATATACATCCATTCCCTATTTTTCATTATATTGTTTATGAAATGTCATAACTTAGTACTGGCTCTGAATTCTACAGAAAATCTACAGGTAAACTTAAAATATGTATATGCCATTTTGTAATCTGACAAGGATGACAACTAGCAACATTTTGAAGTCACTGTCACTATATTTTCCTTGTGTAAAAATTAACCCATGCTCTATCTATAAGTATTGAATGGCTCTTCAGTTTATTTGTCTTTTGTGTATTTAAAAACATACACATCAATGCTGTGTGCTATGAAAAAAGCACCCAATACACACTGTAAAGTGGTTGTAGGAAGGGTAATCAACAATAGAAACCATACCAAAGCAGACATTAGAGCATGATATGGTCACTGGACTCATAGGATCCTGTCAAACCATCAAACCCATGCCAGTATGTAACACAGGTATTAAATAGTATGTGCTTATATATAAATATATATATATATATATATATATATATATATATATATATATAGGTGAAGTATATTTGCCACTTAAATGTGGCTGACCCCTAAGGGTGGATATTACTGTTGCTTTTAGCCCCAGGAGAACATTTAAGTGGCAAATATACTTCACCTTGTCGTGCAGTTACTGTTAATACCTCGTTCAGAGATTTAACATTGCTTATATATATATATATATATATATATATATATATATATATAAATATAATATATATCATTATTTAATGTTTGTTTTTGATGTTGGCATGGGTTGAATGGTTTGACAACTTGTAAACAATGATATCAATGGATTACCGATCTCCAAAAGTTCAATCTCTCATTCATTGGCTTTCTGACGGCAAGAGTTAACAAGGGTGTGTTTGTAACTTGACAAACTCTACATGAAGAATGGTTTACATCTTTCACTAATAAAAAAATATATATATAAATGTATATACATGATAGGTTTCTATACAGTTTCCATCTCCAAAATTCTCTTTGTAAAGCAAGATTGTGTGGCACTTTGGGTTAACCAATCCTCTCCTAAGCTGAAATCAGATGGTCAAAGTAAACTACAACTGCATCAGTCTCACCAGATTATAGAAAGTCTGCATAGGTTATAAGCACTGCCTGTACCATCCTCTGATAACACATTTAAAGATTGTTATCTATTAACTATTAGTGCAGATTTCTAACTGTAAAAGGTATCTGTGCAAGAAGTAAACTCAGCAAGACATGTGGCAAGGTGGTGAAGTATGATCTTCAAATGTTGCACCTTACAGAGGCAATGACTAGTGACCAAGACCTTTTGTGATATGCTGTGCTTGAGAAGACCTGTCAAGCCAAATGAAATCCTAGTTGTGGCTGATGCTGGTCCCAAGTAACTTGCACCCATGCCGGTGGCACATAAAAAGCACTTTCAAGCGTTGAGCCTCCCAGAGGCAACTGGCAACTATGCTGGTGGCATGTGGAAAGTACCTGCAAGTGTTGGGCCTCGCAGAGGCAATGTGGCCAATGCCAGTGTTGTGTAACGGGTACCCATGCCAGTGACACATAAAAAGCACCTTTTGAGTGTTGGGCCTTACAGAGTCAGTGACAAATGACCAAGACCTTTAGCAATATGCCATACTTGAGAAGACCCATCAAGCCAAGTGAAATTATAATCGTGGTAGACACTGGTGTCACGCAACTGGCACCCATGCTGGTGACATGTAAAAGCACCTATTATACGCTTGGAGTGGTTGGCATTAGGGAGGGGTTCCAGCCTTAGAAACCATGCAAAATTAGACTGGAGTCTGGTGCAGCCCCTCAGCTTACCAGCCCCCTGGTCAAACCGTCCAGCCCATACCTGCATGGACAACGGACATTAAATCATGATGATGATATATATATATATATATATATATATATATATATATATATATATATATATATATATATATATATCACCATCATTTGTCATCTACTTTTCCATGCTTGTGTGGGTCTGATGGAGTTTACTGAGGTAATTTTCTACAGTTGGATGCCCTTCCTGTCAACAACACTTGAGTTTCCAATAAATGTGTATGTGTCTGTGAACAACATATTTGATGTGGATATTATGCATTGAATAAAGAATATTGTAAACTGGGTAACAAAAGATCTATGAAAAAACATAATCCAATTGATAAATGTGTACAGTATGATTATAACTAATTGAAATTAAAGCATAGCACTTCTGAGATATGTTTTATTGCTTATCTCCAATCTAGTGGCCTGCTTGATTATGATTCCATTCACATCTAGGATACTTGATCTCAGTACTTGAAAAGTATATAATTTTACTGACACCCACCCAAGATGAAATAAAAACAGTTAACGTTGATAGGATTTGAACTTAAGATCTAAAAAGCCATAACTAAATACTGCTCTAATGATTGTGCCAATCCACTACTACTTAGCAATATCCATTCACAATAAACCTGTATAAGAAATGGATATTATGATAATGATGTTACCAATATATGTAGTGGTACGTTTTTTTAGGTGCCAGATTTTATCTATAAGTATTCATCTTCTAACATTTCCTAAGAATAATGCTTTCTCTTTCTTAGCTATGCCATGTTTTTTTGTCTTTATTGGTGTCAATGCATTATTATGCATTATTGAATTACATACAGATTACCTCCAAGTTAGAATTTAAAAAATCAAGCAAGTCTTGGTGACAGATGTGGCTGACTCAAGACCAATCTATTTTTCTTTACACATACAAAAAAAAAATTCTAAAATAAATTATTAAAAATCTGTTTGTATATACATGAATTTGGTGAAGTGATTAATTAAAACCCCCAAAATACTTCCGATTCCAACAGTTGCTTTAAGGCTTTAGTGAGACCCACAATGCAATACTGCTCTGCCCCTACATCTTGAATGATGCAGGTGTTGCCACATACACAGCCAACCAGTAAACAGCTCCCACACACACACCTAGCATAGTCACCTCTTATCTTTGGAGTTAGCTGATTTCGTACCATCTACACTGATCTCCTTCAGGCACTGGTGTTGTGCTTGCCTCCACACTAACCATTATTCTCAATTAATATTCCTAGAAAATCATCCCTCTGAAATTCCCTCCTTGCCCACTGTTCTTCCCCACCACCACACATGCACAACTGTCCATTTGCAGTGGTTTAAGAATATCAATCAAACTGACCTATCTCACAGTCTACGAAGGTCATGGACATAGCCCCTTCCAATCCATTAGAATAAATTTAATAAGGAAATTTGTGCCGCATCTAACTATATATATAAATCAATTTACAATGCATATATGGATTTGTCTTTCTCTTTGCTTAGTCGTTTTTACCGAATTTTATTTGGCCTGCTAAAGTTTATAAGTATTCTCTCCATTTCAGATAAGCATCCGACGAGTATTTTATAGATTTACTAGCGTGCACAATAGGTTATACTATACTGTACGATTGTATTAAGTTCCAGTAAAGATAATAAAATAAAAATAAAAAGTAAGCAGATCATTTTTTATATGTACGTTGATAATGTACCCTTTTAAAATTCTCAGGTATCTATCTATCAAACAAATGTCAAGTGTTTTAAATTTTGTTCAGTGGAAAAAACAGGTAGTGAGATAAATTTGGTCGTTCCTCCCTAATTCTAGAATAACAAAGTAATAATAATCATAATTTTCCAAAAAGCCTAACAATTTGCAAATGTTTAGCTCTAAGTTCAGAATATTTTCATTTCAATTACCAGCAGGTCATCTATGAGTTGACAGCAAGAAAAAGATTAACTGCGATATATGCATATTCACTCGGAAGAATTATAAATAAACCAATCAAAGAATGCTTTGCTTCACCTAAGTGTGTTTATGTAACTGTATTTCTTGAAAATATCTTGTAGAAAAACATGGTACTAACAAGTGAAATTAAGTTATCGCATAAGGAATGTTTTCTTTAACTTTAAAATATATAAATGTAATATCAATATCACTAAATTGCTTTTTGTTATCCCCATCATTCATTAAATCGTGCCCAAGAAATATTTGTAACAATAATACATGGAATGGAATCCTGTATCAATTTAAATTTCACCCCATCAATTGAACTGAAAGTGACAAACGGGATTTTAACAAAGACCCAAAAAGCGTAGCGAGAAGTTAAGAATAGGACTGCTTAAAGATCTTTCTTAGTGTTCAACTTCAAGAAAATTGAAGAATTTGGTTAAGAACTAGTTTCCTATATTTAACACTTAAGATGGGTGACGGTGCGGTTCCCTTTCTAGGAGAAAACTTTCTAAATTGTTTTGTTGTTATATCAACGAGTAGCGTTTAAAATTAACTGTTATATCGATTTCATCAGAATAAAGACAAATAAAAAAAAGAACGATGCATAAATGTATGCTTAAAGAAGTAAAGATATATGCCGACTTCTTTAAAAAAAAAAAATCAACTTTTAAGAACATTCCAAAACTTCGGTGAGTTCATTTCGCGACAAATTCAATTACACTATTCACTAAATTTCGAGAAAAAAATAGTAAAATACCAAACCAAGAGAGGCGACAATCTTCGACTATAATTCTGAAATATTTTGTTTTTCTTCTAACTTTGAATTTACATTAACTTCAAACAAGATATATAACATCAATGAAAAAATTGAAAAGTGTGAAAACTAATTAGATGAAAGAATAAATCTGACGTGATCGTAACATCCTATCATCTAGTCTCTGATTAAAATAATTAAAAGAAAGAAAATTAGAGAATTAACTGAGAAGATTTATTACAGGTGTCAGTTTTTTTAACAAGGTACTGCCGAAAACAATAGTGATAACGGATAATCTAGAAATCTCATTAAAATACAAAATATTGCATACCTTAGTAATAAGAGCTGCGTCTCGAAGTTAATTATAGTATTTAAATGTTCTCCGATCTGGTAAACTGTCAAGAATTAATTCACAAGTGGCTGCTGATTATAATCTACCGGCAACTAGGAAAGCGTGATACACGAAACCAAACTCTTCTGATGACAATAAGCAAAGCCAAATGACAGTGTGTACACAATATTGATGACGTCACTGGTTTTGCTGTTATTCATTGACAATCACACGTGTTGAGTTTTTCCTTCCTGTCTTTATCTTCAACCATTTAGCGTTAAAGTACAAACGAAAATATCATCGATCTAGCTGCGGAGATTTTTTTAAAGGAATTTAAAAGAAAACAAAAGTAATTTAAATAACTAATTGGATTTTTTTTGCAATGTACTAAGAAACCTAAATTTGAAAGAAAAAAACTAAATATCTATTCTGAATTCTAAAATGATATAAATTATGTTAACGAAAATGTACTTTCTTCTTCAGAAAGAAAAAGCCCCAAATGTTTACATTTGTGTTGGCGATTTCACGTTCTTAAACGTGGTCATTTCTGATTGGTTGACCCACACTGTAAAAACGTAAATTTAAATCGCACCCAAACATGATAAAGTAATCATGCATTTAATTTTGTCAGGAAGAATTAAATACAATTTCATTTTCGTGTAAAATACGTGGAATGTTTACATTTCGGCGATCTTTCAGTACGATTACCTAAATATCGGCCTACATTTCTAATGGTTTCTAAGGTTGTTGCTGTTTGGCCCTAGGTCAGCCCTGATCGAGCAAACCTGGCTACTATTTCTAGCAGGTCGAACGAATTCTCTCTCTCGCCAGGGAAAGAAAAATCTGGATACCATCCAATCCATCTGCAACACGCCGATATTTGTATTTATCTCAAATGTAATAGCTAAAAGTGGTAAAATAAAACTAAAATATAAAATATAAGATAGTAGTGGTAGTATGTGTTGATAAATATCCTTTAAGTTATAACATTTGGGTTAAGTTGAAATGAGGGCCTTCATCAGAAAAAGTTGTAGAAATGTATTTACTCAAATGAGAACTATTTTAACTTCGACATTCTTATTTAATAGGTCGTGCAAGACTGAGTTTATCTCAGTTAAGTCACAACTGCATGCAACCCTTTACGTCCAATACTTTTATTCAACAGAATATCCAAGTCATTGATTTACTGACCACCTTAAATAGTTTTAGTGTGTAACCAGTGGCTTAGCAAGGGTTCTTAGCATTAAATGGTAAAAACATTTTTTATACCTCCACCCTAATTAACAGACATAACAAGCTAATAGGAAATTTGTAACCCTACAAACATGCACCAAATGGGAGACCGACTCTTCTATTTCATCTCCTCTGGCTGTAACCTCTAGGATAAGCATGCAAAGGTATTCAGTACTGAAATATTATTAGCATAATAAGGCTATCACACAATAACAGGAAATTCTTTCCAAATGTAAAGCTGTAGAGATGGTTCAAATTATGCAAGGCTTCATTGAGAAAATGACAAGGGATCGGGAGTTGTGACAATTTGCTGTACTTGAGAAAACGCATCATCATCATCGTTTAACGTCTGTTTTCCATGCTAGCATGGGTTGAACGATTTGACTGAGCACTGGCGAACCAGATAGCTGAACCAGGCTGATCTGGCAGAGTTTCTACAGCTGGATGCCCTTCCTAACGCCAACCATTCTGAGAGTGTAGTGGGTGCTTTTACGTGCCACCGGCACGAGGGCCAATTAGGCAGTACTGGCAACGGCCACACTCAAGTGGTGTTTTTTACTTGCCACCTGCACAGGAACCAGTCCAGCGGCGCTGGCAATGACCTTGCTTGAATGTTTCTTCACGTGCCACAGGCACAAGTGCCAGTAGGGCGATGCTGGTAACGAACACATTCAAATGGTGCTTTTTACATGCCAGTGGCATGTAAGCCAGTCAGCTGCTCTGGCAGTGATCATGCTCGGATGGTGCTCTTAGCGCTCCACTGGCACGGATACCAGTCATCGAATTTGCGAATTTGATTTGATCTAAGTAAAATCACTGTCATCCATTCATACATACAGGTTTGTCCTTTATAGGTGTCAATAAAATAAGTACCAGTCAAGTACTAGGGTCGATGAAATGACTTTCTCCTCACCTCAAAAACTGCTGGCCCTGTGCCAAAATTTGAAACTATTATTATACATTAATGGAGGATGGAGAACTGGCATAAATGTTAGATTGTCACATAAATTTGCTTACAGTAGTTGCAGTGGCATAACTAGAGTGTGTGCTACATTGGGCAGCTTTTGAGTGTGCGTTTCTCCCCACCCCAGGCCCCCTATATTTGTCCACCACCACCACCACCACTGGTTGACAACCGGTACTGGTTTGTTTATGACCCTGTAACTTAGCTATTCAGCAAAAGAATCTGATAGTGCTGGACTTAAAAAGGAAAAGTACTGGGGTTGATTTATTTGACTAAAACCCTTGGAGCAGTGCCCCAGCATGGCCACAGTCCAATGACTGAAACAAGTAAAAAAAAATAAAAGAAGAAATCTTAGGATTTCATCAGCAAATGAATATTTTTGGCCATTTACTTTATCTATGACTTCTTCTCAATCCTTCTAAATTTAAGACTAAGACAAAGAAAAACAAGAAAAAAACCCAACAAATGATTAACAAAACAAAGTGAGTAATGCTTGATGATAATTTATTCACAATACTTATACACAATAAATTAATAACATTCTGAGGTAAATGTTGAAATTAGACTATACACTACATAAACATTCATATAAATACACAATAAATACAAACTGCTATACTTTATATACTAGGTAAAATTATTTCCTTATCACTATCACAATTAGAAACGTTTTCTTCATCACTATCACAACAAGTAACAATGTTTTTATTACATGATATTCCATTCAAAAGCTGGTACATCACTGAATTTTCATTCTGTGCTGCCATATACAATGTCTCCATATCTTCTTCCATTTGTCTATAAAAACAAAGAGAAAAGTTTCAAAATGGAACTTTTAAAATACATGGATATTTGAAATTACAAATTATTAGATTGTTAGTGGCCAGAGATCTACCTTCATGGCTAAGACATTCAATTGAAGTTGACTCACAGCACTTCATCATAGAGACGGTCACAAGTTGCAATTTACTATTATAAGCAGTAGAAACCTTAGATAATTCATAAGTGGTTTGTAATTTATAGTGTGGTTGTGCAGTTGGGAGTTTGCTTCCCTACCACTGTGTTCAATCTGGGTTCAGTTGCACTGTGTTGCACCTTGGTTAAATGTCTTTTATTATAACCACAGGTTGACCAAAGCATTGTGAGTAGATTTGCAGGTAGAAAATGAAAGAAGCTTGTCGTGTGTGTGCGCGCTTAAAATATGCATGTGTTTATGTCTCCTTATGTTGACATCATATGTGTGGGCATGAGGTGGACCGGAAGGAAAGGGTCAGTGACGTCAATGGCTGAGGAGCCCTACCACAAGAGAAAGAGTGAGTGAGAACATGCGTGGAAGTAGGACCAGTGTGGGCCTCTTTGACCTCAGGTAGTGGGAGTGGATGGATGCATGTAGATCTGCAAGCTAGAAAGGGAATTAGTCGTAGGTTCTAGCAATAGATCAGACAGGTGGGGCATGTCTCAGCTTTAACCTAGCTGGACAGTCAACACTGAGAGGTAGGTGAATTGCACTTTGTTCCTCATATTACAGTTCCCCATATTACAGTGTGATCAGCTATAAATAAGTGTCACTGTCATAGAATCAGTGTCATTCATTTCCAATCTTCTGCATAAACATGTCTGGCCAAAATATTACCTTGCTTTGAAACAGGTGAGGGTTGGCAACAAGGTAAGGCATTCAGCTGTAGAAAATTTACCTCAAATAAACTCCATCCAACCCATGCAAGCATGGAAAATTGGACATTAAATAACAATTATGGTGAGTGTAAAACTCAAATCTTACCAGATCTTCATATGTAAGCGGGGGCTAACACACTGACTGTAGTAATTAAAAAGTGTTTGAGCAATTTAAATTATTCTATAGCATGTCAGGAAAGCTACTTTTGTTGTCACATAATAGCCAATCAGGGCTGGGTACATAAGAATACTAGAGACAGTTCTTTGCCCATGAAGAGAGTTTTTTTAATCAGTTACCAGATAGACATTGCTTCTTCATCATGGAATGGCTCTCAACTTGTCATTTCATTTATGCTAACTTTACTCCGCGAAATTCTGGATGACATCAGCCTCATAATGAACAGCATATTTTTGTTTAAGCTGGCTCAGTTCCTATTAGCTTATAATGACTTTTCAGCTGAATCTATTTTTCAAACATAAGTTATAATGCTTTCCTTGATTCGTGCATACACATAGGCTACACTCTTTTTGCTTGTTAGCTCTTGTAATAATTCAATAAATTAAATTATTTGTTTGAAAACTGCTTTCTGGTATTCCATTACACATGCTTCTCAAAAGCTCATTTACTGAACTTTTCCACGAACACTTTCATACTATAAATTAGTGACCACACTCACTAAAACTCCAATAGCAACGAAAACAAAAAAATCACAAGCTTTAATAATAAATTCTTCTCAAAAAAGGCAAGGCAGACAACTCTGAAATAAAATTAAATCTAAAACTCATTGCAGTTATGCAGTGGGGAATAAGTCTTGATTTTGGGGAAGTAAATTACAATGACCATAGAACCATCTTTATAATACATTGATGAATGCAATAGATAGATAAATAGACAGACAGACAGATAGATAGATAAACAGGCAGACAGACAGGCGTCTGCTGCTGCTGCTGCTGCCACCACCATCATCTTCATCATCATCATTGTTTTAACATCTACTTTTCCATGCCTGCATGGGTTGGACTGAATTTGTTGAGGGAGATTAACTACAGCAAGATACACTTCCTGTCACCAACCATCACCTGTTTCCAGATAAGGTAATATTTCCAATTGGCTGGGATGTTTCATAGATGTTTGGAAATGAATAACACCACTTGTATGATAGTGACACTTGTTTACAACAATTACACGATATCAAGAGAAGACACCAATTCACACACACGTGCACACTCACCAACATACACATATGCACACTCATCAATACACACACACACACACATGCACGCATATATACATACATACATGCATGCATACATAAATACTTATATAGGCAAACTCAACAATATACACACACATACCAACGTCAATACATACATACTTACATACATGGATACATACATACTTATATATACAATGATTTTTTTCAGTTTCTCTCTATCAAATCTACTCAAAATCTTAGTCTGTGGCTATAGTAGAAGACACTTGCCTAAGGTGCTACACAGTGGGATTGAACCTAAAACCAAGTGGTTGGGAAGCAAGTTTCTTAACCACATAGCCATGCCTGTGCCTAAATGAAAATTTATAGTTGTACAAAAAATTTTCTTATTTCTTTATTGCCCACAAGGGGCTAAATATAGAGGGGACAAACAAGGACAGACAAAGGGATCAAATTGATTATATCAACCCCAGTGCATAATTGGTACTTAATTTTATTGACCCCAAAAGGATGAAAGGCAAAGTCGACCTCGGCAGAATTTGAACTCAGAACGTAGGGCAGACGAAATACCGATAAGCATTTCGCCCGGCGTGCTAACGTTTCTGCCAACTTGCCGCCTTTTGTACAAAAATTTTCTATAATACCAATGTATGTGTTTTGAAGTGAGACATGTGTGTGTGTGTGTGCGCATATCTGCGTGCATGTGTATGTTACATCACTGATAGGATTTCTATCCAGTTTAGTTTTACATACACACTCACAGACAGTAATGGAATAATGCAAGAATAGGTTCAGTGGATCATCTTGTGCAAATCCCTATGTTTCAGAGTATTTATAAATATATCTTTCTTTGGTAGGGTTTCAGAGATTTTCAACATTTTAACTCCCTTGCCTTCTTTTGTATACCTTAACCTAAGTATTTGGTATAAATACTTCAGTATTACATTAGACAGATTATATACTTAGAATTTCCTGTTTCTAAATGTAAACCTCATCAAATCAGCTTTGTTTCATTCTCTCATTTGGTCATTCATTTAACTCTTTAGCATTTAAACCAGCCATATCCAGCCCAAATATTCTACCTGTTTTATGTTCAAACCAGCTAGATCTGGCATCTTACACATAACATAAATATCATTCCAAAAATAAACCATCACATTTTTGAAATCTCAAAGCTATAAAATTATACATGATTAATTCAAATCAATGTGAACAAACAGCTATTAAATTTGACAGAGTAATCTGAATGCTAAAGGGTTAACATGTTTTTCCATGCTAACATGGATGGAGACAGGATTTTATGGCTGGATGCTCTTCCTGTCACCAACCCTTATTTGTTTTTCAGATTCAAAATTCAAGTAAGGGATTGCATTATTCTGCAGGTCTTCCAAGCACAAAGAACAATAGGTCAAAATGTCGACATCACAACCAGTCTACTCAAACAGTGACAAGCATGGAATATAAACACTGATGCACATTTGCAATACACACACGCACGCGCATGCATGCACACTCACACACACTCAAGACACAGGTATGCATCCTCATCACCATCGTTATTTAATGTCCATTTTCTATGCTATCATGGGCTGGACAGTTCAGCAGGAGCTGGCAAACCAGAAGACTTCACTAAGCCCCATTGTCTGCTTTGACATGGTCTCTATGGTTGGATGCCCTTTCTAATGCCAACCACTTTACACAGTGTACAAGATGCTTTTTTTGTGGCTCTGACACTAACACACACAACAGGGTTCCTGTAGTTTCTGACTACCAAATTCATTTACATACCATTTATTAGTCTGGGGTTATAATTGAAGACATTTACTGAAAGTACTAGGCAATAGGACTGTTGTTAACCACACAGCCATGCCTGTAGCTGTTATATATGAGAACATCATTTTTACTAAATAGCCAAAGCTCCATGCAAATAACATCAGTAGTATCTCATCCAATGCAATATTTACATAGTAATTAATACCAATGCAACACTTCAGTGGTCAGAATAATCTCAAGTCTTTGTTCTTGTGCCTTATTAAATATAGTAGAATTGCATTAGCACAAATGTACCAAGCTTAAGTAACCACAGAAAGATATAAACTTTACATGGAAAGTAATGATAGGATATATGAAGAGTGCAGTTTATTGTTTCAGTAAGATCCAGCTGTTCAGTCCTTGTTACTAGATGTTAAATTATCCTCAACTCCAACATCCATTTACAACATCATCTTAAAAATACAATCTCTCCCGCACTATAGTTCAATAACTATAAAGGGCGTACTGTGATGTATACCATCTAGAATAAGCTCTGAAGGGAAATGACTGTTATACTCTTGACTGAACCCATCTAGTTCATCTCCACTGTGAGCACAACCAGGACAACAGACATTGATCTGAACAGTAGAGGAAATATAACATCCCTGGTCTATCATGCAGCACAATAAACCATAGCATGTCAGATTGCACAGTGGAATTGTTAAACAAATGAAGATATAGAATATCCAAAGCGGGTTCTGTGGGCCAGATTCACAG